>NC_142339.1:1397500-1590000 GCF_054954075.1 Amborella trichopoda | reverse complement strand
TTTGGAGGTGCGCCTTAATTGGATTGTTTAAAATTACAACTTCATAAAAACCGCACTATATATATATATATGGCAATGACTTCATGCAACCGTTGTATAGTAATTTTTGGTTGCATATCTCTCTCCCATTGCACATTGGAAGCCTCTTTTTTGGGTTAATAATCGCTCCCACATTCTCCAGATCCTCTCGCTCTCTCTTCATCTTCCACCCTCCCTCTCTCTGCTCTGTGTCCTTCTCAAGCTTACCTCTCTCTAGGAATTAGCGTGGGGAAGTGTGGGCATACGAGAAACAAGAACACCTAGGATCGCCGAATCGGATTTACCATTTTACCCATATGAGTCCATTCTTACCTATTCAATTAAGGACACTGTTTTTATGAGCCCCATTGGTAAAACTCTATTTTTGAGATGGATTTTCAGACATGATAAATATAAATAAATATTAAAACGACAAAAACATCTGGACCTTTAGTTTCAAGATGGATCACCTATTTGCATCTATCTTTAAAATTGATGCTTTTCCTTGGACCCAGAAATGTGGTGCAGGCTGTATGACTCTTATATAATTCATTGGAGCTCCAGTTTTATAGATATTATATTCTCCTGAGACTAGTCCATCAATTAAAACACTCACTTGGGAAGAATTTGAAGCCTGGAATTTTGGGAACTATCTAGAAATTACTAGATGATCATTTAGAAAGAAAAATAATTTTTTTAAAATTTTTTGATACTTCGATTCTGCCCTTCAAGATTTGGACGGTCTATGTTCAATGTTGAGGCATTATTGTTTACTAGGACATAAAGAATTCAACCTGGATTTTTATTTTTATTTTTATTTTTATTTTTATTTTTATTTTTATTTTTATTTTTATTTTTATCTTTATTTTTATTTTGTTTTTATTTTTTTATTTACTTAGCTTAGTCTATGGGTTTTAGATATTATATTTCCAATACTTTGGGTCACAAAATTCCCTCTATATTAGGTTACCTCAGTGAGTAAGGACAGTATATTCCCACGGGAGTTTTATTTATATTTAGATTTTATCTTTTATCTCTACTAATTGGGCTCAAATTAGGTATTTATTAAGGATCACACACACCTACATAAATAAATTATAAAATAAAGTATACCCTTGAATACTCCAAGAGAGTTTTGGTTATTTATTATTTTTGAATTTTTAAAATATTTTTATATAAGTGTAATAGTGAGAAGTATAAAGATATTAAATTTGAACTTAATTAAATGAAAAGAAATAAATTTACAATAAACTATATGCTCTAAAGTTTTGAGAATTAAAATATGAATTATATGGGACTAATTTTAAATTTCAAAGACAAAAAAATCATTTTTCTACAAATTTCCCTATGTTTTAAGAATATTAATAAATTATCAAACTTGTCAACTATTTAGTAATTTACCCTTTGTTAACTGTGTGGAGTAATGTCTATTTTTGAGAGGCATTTTGCAATTAAATAAATATTTGTGTAAAATACTAAACAATCCTGGAATATTAAAAATAAAAATTAGAGGAATCATACATGTGGCATTTTCCATTTTTGAAACAATCTTATTCAGATCACAAAAAGCATATGAGATAATTTTATGGGATTGTATACTATGAGATCATTTATCTTTGTTATAAGGAGGTCATGATTGCTCCTACCCATTTTATGAATGGTTTGAGATGTGTCTAAAAGTTGGAATTTTTTGATTTGAACTCCGATGATCAACATTAATTGTGATCTCCTGGTATAAAACGTAAATTATCTATTAATATCCTTTTCCTAGCATTATTTATAATTCACTCTCAATAACGTTCAAGGTTTTATCTTTCCACGTGAATTATTTTAAAAAAAACTTGAGATGTGCCTTCACCTTAGCAATTTGGCAATTTTTTTATTACTCGCTAGTCACTCTTTCACATTCATAAAGCAAGGCCTCCTTATCTCTGCTCTTAGTTTCTTTATGCATTTGTTTCTCGCCTATTCTCTTATTTTCTCTCTAGAAATGTGATACTATTGAAGACACGAGAAAGCAGAACCCCATTTTAATTAGAATGAACAAAAAGACCTGTCCAATGTTTCCAAAAGGAAATAAGTAGCATCCATTTAAATGACTCTTACCATCCAACCCATCCATGCATTTAAATGGGGTTGGGGGCAATCCAGCAAGTCAATGAACGAGATACGTAGCGTAAGACCTACTTTCTCATATTAACTGTTGATACAATTGATTAAACAAAAGCCTCTAAAATACAATGGCCAAACCAATCAAAGAAGAAAAGTGAGTTCCCCTAATTTCTATAATTACATGGATAGAGAGAGAGAAGGGGGAGAGGGCGGGCAGGGGCGGACGGCGGGAGTTTACATAAAGAGAACAGAGTATAGCCAACTCCCAACACGTTCCTCACAACTTCCAATCAATCCAAATTCTCTAGATAAGTTGACTTGCTCATCTTCAGGTAACCATGATATAACACATTCTTCTATACAGCTCCCATCTTGGTTGCCTCAATGACCAACATAAATTATATACAGTGGGAGAACTAGTCTTCCGATCCCTCCACATTTGGGAAAGCATTAGAACTTAAAGCAGAGAGAGAGAGTGTCTCACTCCGGATGTCGGACCAAAAACTGGAAAGATGGTATTTCTCTCAAAAAAGGAGGAAGCTCCACATCTGCTGGATCGATGGCTGGTATGGCCTTGGAGAGATCCTCAGCAGAGAATGGGATACTACAAAGATAGACAGCATATATGGATTGAAAACTAAAAATTACCACTCAAAATGTGATGTACGAAAACCATAACCTAAAAATCTGTCCACATTGAATCCCAACACAAATGACATCAGATAATATAGTGCATTCAAATCTAGTGGCATCCAGTATCCTAAACATCGTGAGCATTACATAGATACTTCGACAAAAGATCTTGTGTATATACATAAAACATAAGCACGGACCTGCGCTTGCAGACACATATGCATTACAGATCTATGTGTTGTGCATGTGCATATAATGTGTGTAGGCGTGCACATGATAGGCAAATAAATATATCCACAGACAAATCAAGACGTATATTTCTGCATTACATAAACATAAAAACGGTATATATGCAAAGTTATATACAAACAATAGGCCATTGGTGTCCATTGGTGCACACAAATAACACACGCAGATAGAAACAGATACATGATGGTTTATAAAAGACAAATTTTCTATCAAAAAATTTGTGTACAAATTTCTGGGAATATTGACACACATGTAACAACACATGCATGTCTTATGTGGGTGTGCATGTATGTCTTTGTATGCAAATAGTTATATAAAACTTACATATGTGTATCCATATATATATTTATGACAAATTTACAGCATATTCCATAACGAAGTATCATCAGCTATAAGAGTGTTAACATTCAATATAAATTTCATGGCTTAACTGACCTCAGATCATCATCCAACAGAAACGAATTTGACGTGAAATTCTGTTCCTTGGAAACAATTTCCCTCATACTGGCAACAACCTGTTAAAAGGATTGAGATGCTAGGGAATCAACAACATACATGAACACAAGCACCCAACCACACACACAACTCACACTCTATCAGAAATAAAAAACGCAACCCACTGTATACAATTGAAATCAAACTTGCCTCATTTGACACACTCTGTGTCCCATATTTGTCATCCCAATACATGGTGCTTATCCGATAGAGTTGTTGTACAGTTAATGCCTGCTCAAGATATCAAAGTTTACAGGTTTAATTAAATTTTTTTTTGAGAGACGGTTAACTTTTAACTAAAAAGCAGAATATAAAAGTAAAAAGAGCAGGTCTAATTAATTTAATATGCTGCTATGCAGTACACACACGCAAGTTGCAAATTAGTAATGTAGAGGCACACACAGTTGGGTGTGCATGTATAGATAGTACCAAAGATGTACATAGCATGTGCAAGAGGATCAATGCCTGTAATTATGAAACATACCGGGCACAGTTCGTTCGTTATTTCATCCAGTGACTTTTTTCTCTTCTGATGTATGACCTGTAATATTCAAGAGAACTAGTAAGAACCAGAGAGATTCAAAAACTTCAGAGTAAATAGTTCAACACACCATTGTATTTGTGACATAAGAACCGATTAATGAGGACTCACCAAAAACCCAACGGCTTGTCTGATATATTTAAGCTCATGCCAAGATGTTCCAGCATACTGCAGTCCAAGAAATAGTCATAAAACGAAGATGAATCCTGCCCTACTTAATTGAGGGACAAAATGAAATTCGATCCACTTACGTCCTCAGAAGCATCATTAATCCATCTTTCTAACTCTGCAAGCCCAGACTTAACATACTCCCCATTGGAGAATGAGCAACATTCACGACGCAATAGAAGACTGCAATGAACAGTTGATAGAACAACAGCACATATATTAAACTGAGTAAAGAGCTCACAAGGTTATGCTGAACATTAGCAGAAATTTGGTTTCAATTACAACTTTTCAATTATTAAACTTAAAATTCAGCCAAAAATAAGCAATATTTTTACTTCAATAAAATTATTGAAACTCTTTGAAATGTTACATTTACAATTAAGACAAAGTTTGGCAAATATTTAGAAATTTTCCACTCTCCTTACTTCTAATAATTTATTTTATTTTATTTCATTTTTTGAAATTGTAACATTGTAGTAAGGAAGAGAGTCTACAGACTACAGAAAATAGGCATCTCGACGACTTTGAATAATTTACCAATAGAGAGTAAATAGTATTGGAAACTTATTCAGAGTTTCAATTTCAAA
This sequence comes from Amborella trichopoda, assembly GCF_054954075.1. NCBI lineage: Eukaryota > Viridiplantae > Streptophyta > Magnoliopsida > Amborellales > Amborellaceae > Amborella > Amborella trichopoda. The sequence continues at coordinate 1,585,197 of NC_142339.1, read as the reverse complement.
CCATGTATCAGACATCTCTATTGTCAGAACAAAAGAAACAAAAACCCCTCGCACTAGGTTATCCAAAGCCACATAATATTTTAATTCTCGGGCTCCTTTAGGGGCTATTTGAATCCCTGGAAAAAAATGGCTGCAAAAATCTGTTTCATTTGAAACATATTTCTTGAGAAAAGTATTTTCTATAAAATAGAGTTTTGCCAATTGGATGGAACATAGATGCATAATATTTTCATGGCTTTTCTTTTCTCCTTGCTTCGTTAAATGCTTTCGGTTGTATTATTTACTACACTGCCATCAGTTTTTCAAAAAGCGCTAGGCGGCACCTAGGCGGTCAGAGGGGTCCAGGCCGCCCAGCACCTAGGCGGGCGCTCAGAACCTGAGTTGCCAAGTAAAAAAATGTATTATTTTGGGTTTTCTCTACCTAAAATAGCCTCTAATGGGTTTTAGGTTTCAAATAAACCTAAAACCCACAACTTTACCCCTTTAGTATTAAAAAAATGACCCAAAAATACCCTCAAGGAGCTGCGTTTCCACCTCTGGGTGGGGTGGAGGTCCTAGGCGGCCGCCTAGACAGGTTTAGGCAGGTGCCCAGGGATATCCGGCTAGGCAGCCGCCCCGACGCTCGGTGAACTGCTTTTTGAAACAGCGAATGTCATTTTCTTCGTTAAAGTTCAAATAGTTTATCTCTATGAAAATTTTGAGATAGTACTTTTTCTCTCTAAAATTTAATGTTTTCCGGTACTTTCTCTCTCTAAAACTTGATGTAGTTTCTCTCAACAAAATTTGAAGAAAATTTCTCTCTCCAAAACTTAAAATTTGTGATAGTTTCTCCCTCTCAAGACTTTGTGATACTTTCTCTCTCTAAAAAATTTAAAGTATTTCTATCTCTAAAATTTGATGTAGTTTATCTCTCCAAAATTTTAAGATACTCTCTCTAGGAAACTTAAAATTTGAGATAGTTTTTCTTTCTAAAGATTTTGAGATAGTTTCTCTATAAAAAAATTAATGTACTTTCTCTTCTTAAAATTTGCTGTAGTTGTTCTCTAAAAAACATTTGACATAGTTTCCTTCTCTAAAAAATTTTAGGTACTTTTTCACTCTAAAATTTATATAGTTTCCTTCTCTAAAATTTTAAGATACTATCTCTAAAGTCAAAATTCGAGATAGTTTCTCTCCAAACATTTTCAGGTACTCTTTCTCTAAAACTTACAATTTGAAATAGTTTCTCCATCTAAAAATTTGGAGATAGATTCTATCTCTAAAAATATTCCAACACTCTCTCCCTAAAACTTAAAATTTGATATAGTTTCTCTCTAAAAATTTTAATATAGTTTCTCTCTTAAATTTTAATATACTTTCCCTCTCTAACACTTAAAATTTGAGATAGTTTCTCCCTAATGATTTTGAGACAGTTTCCCTCTCTAAACTTTGATATAGTTTCTCCTTCCAAAATTTTAAGATACTTTATCCCTATAAAAATTTTGAGATGGTTTCTATCTCTAAAAATTTTCAAATACTTTCTCTCCCTAAAACTTAAAACTTGAGATAGTTTCTCTACAAAAATTTTGAGATAGTTTCTCACTAAAAAATTTCAAGTAGTTTTTCTCTTTAGCATTTCAAGATACTCTCTCTAAAACTTAAAATTTGAGATAGTTTTTTTCTCTAATTTGTCGGAGTGTTTTGGCACAATTAATTGTATTTTATAAAGTGGGCTGCTCTTTAATGGGGAAATCTGGCTAGAAAACAATTTTTTTGGGTGAAGGGAAGGATACATATTTCTTTATTTTTGGCTTGAATGAGGAAAATAATTTCTGGCAGAAATACTTTCCTATAGCAAACTTTTAATCCAAACCCATAAATGTGTCATCTCCATGAAAAAATATTTGTAGAAATGTATTTCCATAGATCCAAATAGTCCCTTAGTAAAAAGAAGGGATTGTGTACAATGAAACCATTACCTTTACTGCAAAAAGATCACAAACACACCAAAGCCACAGATGCAAAATCAGACAGCTGGATGCTCTACACAAACTCAAGTAAAAATACTCAGAAAACGAGCATGGTCAATGGTACAACCCCAGCGACCCAATTTCACATTTAATGGCTAGGGTTTGTACTGAAGGTAAATGTTATTTGCACACTTCCACATAAAAACCGTGCGATTTAAGAATATACACATCAATAAAAAGACAAAGATGCAGAAATAATCTTACCTATTGAATAGTTGTATATTGATGAATAAGAAAATCTGCGTGACTAATTTCCGTACCAGAAAGGATGGCACCTAAATGCATTAGATCATTCATCAATAATCCGACTGAACAACATCAGCTCCAAGTCTCATTCTAATAATTATCATGGAAGTATGCAATCGATATTTAAAACTGATATCCTTTATAGATTAGATCTTTACAACACACACACACACATGCATGCATACACAAACTCCGAAGGAGGGGTACTTTACACAGAAGTCATGAATACTTGGGCTATATATATTCTTGAAGCAGTAATCCTTTCTTCAAGAGTTCTGATAACAATAAAGCTTCCATGCAAGAATAGGATTAAAATAAATTTTGTTTAATAAATATTAAATTTTCCAAATTTTTCATTTTTAACTACTTAATTTTAGAAGACTTTTCCAAAAACATGATATAAAATTAGTTTATCCAGGGATTTTAGTCCCTCGGTTAAGATTTAATAAATTGTATCTTGATTCACTTAATTGTTCTATTTTCAATCAAATTAGAGAATATGACACTTCGCCATTTTTTTAATCACAAACTTTCATTCGTTTAAAATTACATTGCATCAAATTAAAAATAGGTTGTGCCTGTGATTCACATTGGCAGAGGACTAGTATCAAAATATGAGAGTGGGAGACTTTATTGCTCCCAATTCTCATATATATGATGTGCATAAGCTCGATTATATCGCAAAATTAAAAATGGGCAAAATATACTCACATGATTTTCACGTAATCGGCCTAGAAGTGAATCCAAAAATTTGATGATACTGTCCCAGTGACTGCTGAGTGACAGCTGAGAAGCCCCGCCTGGCGATTTCGATGCTCGGGCACTTGATGCACGTGTGGCTTTTGGAGCCTTCCAGAAGAACAAAAAAAAATCAAAATCAAAATATCCAGGAAGAACATTTCGTTTAGACAATGATTTGTTCTTTCACTTTTGGGCATGTTACTTCACAAGCAGTTTAAAGTTTAAACTGCTTTTGAAGGAAAAAATATGAACTTGCCCATAAGGCACAATTAGCTAGAGTCTTTTCCATGAGAAAACTAAAGAATCATGCATGAAATAACATCAGCTGGCAAGGGAATAAAAATATTTCCTGTTTCATATAAAATTATGTACCAGTCTACTATATTAGTTTGAAAAAAATATTTCATTTATCCTCAGATGGAGCTAAACTTAGGAAAAGATAATCCACGGACCAAAGGATTTGCATATGCTACATATACATCAGGTCAATATTGTAAAAAAACGGTCCGCCCGGCGCCTAGGCACCCGCCTAGGCGGCCAAGAACAAAATATCGCACGCCTCGACCCAGGCGGCCCAACACGGGCGGTTGCACCTGGGTGGGCGTCGAGCGTCCCGTTCTGGGCGGGAGCACAGGGCCGTAAATCGTTTTCGAATTTTAAAAAGGCAAAAGGGGTCATTTTGACCCCCAAGTTTGTATAAAAATGGTAAGGGGTTATTTTTTAACCCCCAAAGTAAAAAAAACAAGACACCCGCAATCTCTAAACTTATTTTTGAGAATTTGAAGAAATTTCTAAGAATCGAAAGTACTTTTTGTGGATTGAAAAAGTTTTCTTTTCTCATTGAAATTATTTTTAGGGTGCTATTGGTGGCATTAGAAGACTTTTGAGTTGATTTGTAGCTCGATTGACGAAACCAACATCGAAGATTAGAGATTGGGCAGAAAAGGTCAGTCTGCAATCTTTATTTGAGTTTTATTTTTCCAATTTGAGATGTCTTCTGCGGGGTCTAGTAGGGGTGGAGATCCGGGATGGAAATATTACGTTAACCAGGATAAGAATGATAGGAATAAAATTATGTGCAATTTATGTGGACATGTTTCTATTGTCGGCATAAATAGATTTAAGAAACATCTTACTGGTCTTAGAGGTGATGTTGCTCCCATGTAAAAAAGTCTCAGATCTTGTAAAGAAAGATATTTTGGAATACATTGAAGGTAAAAAGAGTAAAAAAATTGCAAACAAAAAGTATATAACAGAATTAAAGTCAGGGGTCCACGATTTTTATGATAATATTGACACTGAATATGAAGATGAAAAGGGGGAAGAAGAGGTAGCCATGGTTGGTACTCAGAGCTCTAAGAACAAGAGTGCTTATGGGTCTAAGAAGCCTCGTATGGGAGGGCCTATAGATAGCTTTTTTACACTTAGCCCTGAGACAGTACTTGGGAAAGGCAATAGAGGAAATGGGAAAAAACAAGCGACAATTGAAAATAGATTTCAGAATGAAGATAGAGCCAAGGTGATTCAGTTTATTGCACGGTGGTTTTACCATGCAGGCATTTCTTTTAACACTGCTCGCTTGAAAAGCTTCCATACAATGTTGGAAGCAATTTGGCAAATTGGGCCAGGTTTGAAAGCTCCAACTCCTTATAAGATTGGAGAGCCACTACTGAAGAAAGAAGTCGAGAATACTAACGAGTATCTCAAGACCCATAAGGAAGGATGGGCTAAATTTGGGGTTTCTTTAATGACATATATGTGGAGTGATAGGAGAAGGAGGAGTAACATGAATTTGTTAGTAAATTGTCCCACGAGTACAGTTTGTGTGCGCTCAATTGTTGCTTCCAATGATATTCATGATGCGCATTACATATTTCTTTTATTGATAAGGGCATTAAAGAGGTTGGAAAGGAACTTGTAATTCAAGTGGTCACAGATAATACTGCTCCCAATCTAGTTGCAAGTCATTTGCTTCGACAAAAGAGGCCTTGCTTATTTTGGACTCCTTGCGCTGCACATTGCATAGATCTTATGCTTGAAGCCATTGGTGAATTGCCTACAGTTAAAGGAACTATTTTTAAGGCAAAGGAAGTTACAATCTTCAGATACAGTCACATACTTACCCTTACCATGATGCGCAAGTTTACAAAAAAGAGAGAGCTAGTGAGGCCTAGGGTCACTAGATTTATCACTGCCTACCTTAGTCTAAAGAGCATGTATAAGAGGAGGATCGTATTAAGGTCTATGTTTTGCTTCAGAGGAGTGAAGTAGGTGTAAGTGATTTAGAGATGCCAGGGGAAAGAAGCCACGAGATATTGTTCTTTCGAAATATTTTTGGCGTGGCGTGAAGCATGCGATATTAGTATTTCTTCACTTGGTGAAAATCTTGAGCTTGGTTGATGCTGATAAGCCCTCCATAGGCTTTATATATGATGCAATGGAAAGGGCTAAGAATGAGATTGCAGAAAATTTGGGCAATGATGTAGCTAAGTATGCCCCAATTTGGGAGATTATAGATGACAAATGGGATAGGCAGCTCCATAGACCATTGCATGCAGCAGGGTACTATTTGAACCCCAAATTCTTTTATGCAGATGCGGATATTGAGTCAAAAGGGTTAATTATGGAAGGTTTTAACGAGTGCTTTGAGAAATTAGTTCCCGATCCACATATCCAAGATACGATATCAACTGAAGAGCTAATTTCGTACAATGTTCTTTGATGTCATTTGGAAAAGATATGGCATTAAGACAGAGAAACAAAGACGAACCAGGTAGTATACTTTTGACTTTTGTTTTATAAATTATAATTTTCTCTCAAGTTTCAACTTTCAAGTTTCAACTTTCAAGCTTCAACTTTCAAGTTTCAACTTTCAAGCTTCAACTTTCAAGTTTCAACTTTCAAGTTCTGATAATGTTAAATACCTAAATAAATTATAAACGTTGCCCACATTTTGTAGCCTAATGGTGGAGACAACATAGAAGTAGCGCTCCAAACCTCCAGAAGATCACTATACGAATATTGAGTTTGACAACTACCTCTTCTGATTGTGAGCGCAATTGGAGTTTGTTTGAGATGGTATTTTACTATTTTACAATTTTATATGTTTTTCTTGTTTATAAGTTCATTTTGTAATATAGATTCATAGAAGGTAAGAAGATCATAGACACATAGTAGTTACTTGTGCATTTTTCCTTATAGGTGCATACAAAGAGAAGAAATAGGCTTGAGCAAAAGAAGCTCATTGACTTGGTTTTTGTTAAATAGAATCAAAAGCTCAAGGAGAAGAAAAACCAGCCAAAGAAGGATCATATCTCTTCAAAAGACCTGGAGAACGCTTCGGATTAGCTAGTTAGTGACCCTGGAACTGAGGAGGTCTTCCATGCGGAGGGCTTGACACGGGAAATGGTCGAGGAAGCTTCGAGCAAGCTTCTGATCCTAGGAGGGCCACTCGAGCAACTTCTACTGCAGGTACTTCACGGAGGGAGATAGAGGAAGAGGAGGTAGATTCAGAAGAATCTCTAGAAGAAGAGGAATATGTTGAAGAGAGTGATGATTCTGATGATGACGGCCTCAATTCTGATGCAGATGAAAATAATGAAGATGATGATTCTGATTCTTATTGATATCTTCTCTCTTCTTTTGTAGTAACTTTATTGCACCATCATTGTTTGGCTTTAGACATTTGGACTATATTTATTTTGTTATGTGGTTTATACTTTTTTGCCTTTTTGGACTATTTTGTTGTGTGGTTTATTGGTTTCTTATATTTTGGAAATCAGTTTGTTGAAAACTTGGAGAGTTGGAGACTTGGATGTTATTATGGTTTATTTTATGGATATGGAATATGGAGAATATGAGAGTTGGAAACCTTACAATAGCCTATTAGACTTTTAAATGTTTTGTGTGGATTGAAATTTTGATTCTCAACCTGAGATATGTGATATGTTTGTATATAAAAACATATGTTGCGAACTTGCGATATTTTCAAATAAATTATAAAATTTGATACAAATATAGGCATATATGAGCATTTAGATAGCAAAAATATAAAAAAATGCTAAGAATTTGCACCATAGGGCGCCCAAGGTTCTGGGTGCCCGCCTTAGCTTTGGGCGCCAGGCAGGCCGCCTAGGGACCGCCTAGCATTTTTTGAAACCTTGAATTAGGTCTACGGATAACTTACAAAACAACTCAAAACCCATAGGTTCAAAAAGTGCTAGGCGGCACCCAGGCGGCAATGGGGGTCCAGGCCGCCCAGCAACTAGGCGGTCGCTTAAGCAAGCACCCAGAACCTGAGCAGCCTAGTTGAAAAAAAAAAAGAAAAAAAAACTGATGTGTGATGACTGATAATGATTAATCCATAAGAATTTTGATAATTCATACGACCATAATCCCAGTTTTTTAAAAATAGATAGAAATCGATAAGAGAATTTTGATATTCCATAAAACCATAATCCATATTTTCATACAATGCTAAAACAATAAAACCACACAAGCATACACTGATAGTCTGATACACTGTAGACTGTACACACAAAAGTTAGATAATGGAACTAAAAACTAAAAATATGAAGAAAAAAATATACAGAAATTCAAAAAATATACAGTGTAGGACACAATAGTCAACACTCAAGACTCAACACAACAATCAACACTCAACATCAAGAGTCTTCAGTCATCATCATCATCAGAAGGAATAGGGAAAGCTTCATCATATGCATCAGAATCGAGGCAATCATCATCAAAGTCATCTCCCTCTTCAATATAACGCTCGTCCTCCTTGTTTCTTCTGAATCTGCATCTTCTTCCTCTTCTTCTACCTCTTTCTTGCTAGTATGTGCAGATGAGGTCCTAAGAGTCTTGGCTATTCTACCCTTTTCTTCGTTTTGTGTTTTCTTGAACTCAAATATTGTATAATTTCCTCCCTGGTAGCCTCAAGAACATTTTTACACAGGGCAACATCCCCCTTAATACCGGCAAGGTGTTTTTTAAACAGGTAAATGCCCCCATTAGTATCCTTTCCACAATAATTACATTGAATAAGATTTTTGTCATTTGGATTCGTGTTATAACCATACTTCCAACTCGAATCACCACTTCTAAAAGAACCTGGAGAAGATATTTTCATATAACAAGACTCGCTTTTATCATTATCTGGTTCTTTTAAATTCAAAAGTTGTTTAATCTCATCCCGAATAGCTTCAGGAACCTTTTAACAAGAAGCAACATTCCCTTTAATATCAACAAGGTATTTCTTGAATCGGTTATTACCCCTATTGATAACTTTTTCACAAAAATTACACCTCATAAAATTTTTATCATTTGGTTTTGGGCTATAACCATACTTCCAACCCGGATCACTTCTTCTAAAAGTAGCAGAAATAGATCTATTCAAATGACAAGGATTTGTTCCTATTTTTGTTTTACAAAACTCATATATTGCTTAACATCCTCTCTGATAACTTCAGGAACATTTTTACAAAGGGCAACATCTCCCTTAATACCGACAAGATGTTTCTTAAACCGGTTTATGCCCTCTTTCGTATCTTTTTCACAAAAATTGCATCTAATGCAATTTTTGTCATTTGGATTCAGGTTATATCCATATTTCCAACCCGGATCTCCACTTCGATTAGATCCAGATGAAGACATCTCAAAATAAATTAAGCAATCTAAAAATAAATTTTTGCACATACTTTGATTGCTCGAACTCCAAACTCCCACCTCGGAGATGTTTTCTGGTGCTAAAATAATAAAAAACACCCTCTCATAGAATTACAAAACTCCAAAAGTAAATCAAATCTACCTGGGTGATCTTTGGATCTGTTTTTCGTAACTTTGAGAAACACTTCGATCCAATGAAAGTCATAAAACTTAGTTTTCTTGAAGTTTCTTTCTCTCTAAAAAGGGTTCTTGTGGGTTTAGGTTTGAAATGAAACTAAAACCCATCCTTCAAACCCTTTTTATTTCAATAAAAATCAATACAAATAATAAAAAAATTCTGCCCCTAGGCAAGGCGCAGGCCCTGGGCGGCCGCCCAGGGCTGGGCGCTGGGTGCCGCCTAGGCGGGATCCGTACCACCTAGGTGGCCAACCAGGCGCTGGGCGGTCCGCGTTTTTTAACACTGTCAAAAGCTCATGCCATTACATGAATCAGCGCTTAGAAATATTCCTTTGTTTTTCCTCAAAGAGATCCATTAGCAGCATATCTTCAAACCCAATCTATGACAAGATTTAGATCATCAGATTTATTTTGAATTTATAGCTAGAAGCATTACATGTCAACAATAACATTAGCAATTAGCAGGACAGCACATGCAACCACTAAACAAAACAAACGAGACCTGTGTAATAATGTGCATGAATTATTGAGGCCCACAGGAAAGAGACAAGGAGAGAGCACATTTGTCATAGAGTGTAATGGACATGGTGATAGATTTTCTTTCTAGCATATTCATAAAACCCGTATCGTGATGTCTTTTTACAAATATAATATATAGATTTATGCAGACTGTAACATATATAATAGTAGAGACTTTCATATTACACATGACCAACATTTATTTGACATTTAGACCATCAACATTATACATACTGCATGTGCGCAACAATATTTCCACTTAATAACTTGAATAAAATAACCATGCAGAGTTGCCTGTAACTGATTACAAATACAGTACGAACTAAAAAACAAACAAGATTTGCACCAGTACTCTTGCAATGGAGATGGCTGAATGCAAATTGCTAACAAGTATTACCACATACATTTACTCACTGCCACAAGAAAAAGATAATTTTTTAAGTAAATGACAAGAAAATAGACTTAACAAATAAATTACATAATACTCGTCATATTCGAATAGATAACCATCATCAATACCAAATAATTGATCATATCAATAAATAAGTATGAACATTACCTGAATACAGTTCGTCAACAATGGGTTTATTTCCTTCTTCATGTTATCCCGAATCAAACCGAAAATTTTCTCTAGACAAGCTGTCAGTCGTTGTTTGAAAAGTATGGCTGGGTACCTTGCATCAACATGTCGCGTACCCTCATCACTAAATGTTCCACCAAGAAGTGAGGAGCTAGAACTTAGGGGTGATTTCAAACCCTGCTAATTTTAAAACAATGAACAAACTCAAAAAACTAATGCAGTAAAAAATCCATATGGTCATACAAGAAAAGATCAAAATTCCACTAAACAAGTACATGTATCATTGCACACAATGAACATGCAAACATTAGCATATACAGAATTTGAATAAATGCTATGATAGTGGCATTGTGGCACACATCGGGTGAAATAAAGGAAGATGGTCGGTCACATCATGACATTTGATGGAGGTCATTTTAGGTAATGTGCACCCTAAGCATGGTGGCTGGTCCTGGGTGTACCACCATCTGAGGTCAACTGGAAAACTATGGCACCAAAAGTGGAATATTGTGACAAAAAAAAAAAAAAAGGCCAAATAATTGGATCTTGCTCTAGTGATTCAATGTCAAATCCCAATGCATAAATCGTAGTATGGCATGCAAAGTGAATCCAACAACATGCATAAATAAGTTCTGCAGGATCCATGGCATTTCAAATTATCAACAAAGGCCCTAGATAAAATTTTGCTCCAAGACCAATGCATTTGTTTTTTCCCCAGTGTGAGTAATAGTGCGAGAAGCAAATACACGACAAAGACATTTTGAATTCATCCCAAAGCAATAAACACAATGAATAAAAGCTAAGTCACCTGTAGCTATACCATTGTTCTTAAATTATGCACTCCATGCCACATGTGTCATGTGACCTTGAGCGCAACACTCCGGACCACATGTAGGAGAAATGGTGATGCACCCGCACATGTGGCACATCACCCACATATGCAGGCATATTGCATCAAAAGAGACATGCCCACATATGCACCCACTGCTTTTGGGTGGAAAACATGTGCACGAGCACAGGCAAAAGCGTCATTTTCTCCATCGAAAAGGGAGGAAAGGGTTTTGGAGGGGCTATAACCCCCAAAAGCACCTTAGAACCAGTTTTACATGGTTTCAAGGTGATTTAAAACAAAAAACTCAAACTTGGAATTCTGTTCTCGAATCCAAAGTTTTTGAAGGAACTAAGGGATTCCTTGGACTATCCCTTGAAATAGTTTTGGGCATTATTTGGAGGGTGATGAAAGTGATGATGATGCCTTTACATCCTCAGCTTTGGATGTGGGAGATGCACATGCAGAATATGACCTGTCCGATTGGGAGTTCAGAATTAAGATTTGGGACACTAGATAGTTTTATCTTTTTAATTCTATATGTGATATGCTTTTGATCTTTGCCTCTTTGGAGTTTAAACTTATAGCTTGGATGTTTGTATAACATGTACTTGTGACTATGAACTATGAAATACTTTTGGTCACAAGTACATGTTATAGCTTGGATGTTTGTATAACATCTACTACTCTTTATCAGGATATCAGGGGACCTAAACAACTAATAAATTCAAGACAATTAATAAATTAGAATACCTACTATCACATAAATCACGCATTTATGCTCTTCTATGCATTATTCTTTCTAGGAACTTTTATTTTCTTATTTTCTTTATTAATTGAATGCATTGGAGGTGATGCGACTTATAGGGACCGTGTCAAACTAAATCGCCTCATCAGACGCTTGACCGCACAAATCTGCATTCCACATTTTAAAACACTAAGCTATACAGTTGTAATATATAACAAACTCACATGTGCCACTCTTCCAATCAGTCCCCGTCGCTGAGGAGTTCCAAGATATCCATTGGACCTTAGGTTTCGCTGTAGAAGGCACAAAAGCGTTGAGGCATTGGACAGCCAATACGGAAGAATCTTTGCTTGGTCACCTCCCTGAAAGACAAGCAATTAAAATGAGTTATTTGCAAATCCTTACCAGCCAACGCAAAACAGAAGCTAGAAGTGACAAATAGAGGAAGTGCCACAAGTACTAGAACAAGTGATATCAGCAAGCAACTCGGTAAAATCATGATTAACTTTATTGTAAGCACAAAACCTCGCCATCCACATTTGACAGTTTAATTTGTACACATTCATATAGAACAAAGGTTTAATACAGAGAGATAGAGCAGGTGAAACTTTAGTCACCAACATTACCTCGAGAAGATTATTAATACCCTCAATCACAAAGTCGAAAATCGTGGTCCTTTCTGCCTCAAAGGCATGCCAATGGAGAAGCGATTTGTATATGATACAAGCAGCAACTGGTTTACCATTTGTGAACCCCAAATCTTCTGTAATGCACTTCAGAAGAAATTCATGATTGCCCTGCAAGTATCGGAAACCTATTCCTTAAGTATGAAAATTCTATACATCGTGAATACTGGAAAGAACAAAATTTTCATCAAGTAAGAACAATCAATGAACTATCTAAAGTTCAAAAGTCAACATCATAGTGTTGCAATGCATTAGAGGATCAACTACAAAATGTCACCTGGTGCCGCTCTGCAGTGATTTTAGAACGACGTGATTCTGACAGAGAATGGGTGATGCTTTTGACCACTTTTGAAGGTATAGGTGATTCCTGTAGAAAAAAGTTTTACCTGGTTATTTTGCTGAAAACAATTTAAATTTACTGCAAGAAATTGAAATAGAAAGAACAACTTACAAAGAGGGACATCTGGTTCATGTGGGGAAGCAAATGCCCATCAGAGAATTTCTGTTGCATAACACAACACATGCATTCTTAGAAGGAAGCAACCCTATGATATGCTAACAAGTAGGAGAAAGAAAGCACTAAAGAATCCCCACAAAGAAGGAATTCCAGAAACAACTAAATATTCACGAGACAAATAATGAAATAACATAACCTCATCCTCACATATTACAAACTAATAACAATATGAGAAACAAATAATGGACACTAGAAGGAACGGGGTTGAGGTCAAGGTGGTAGCATGACTTGTGACTCAGCTACCGGTTTCGGTTTTCATTCTTACCAATACTAGCCCCTTTCGCAAACTACTAACGGTTCAAAATTTGCTAATACACAACTAACAGTTAACGTTCAAAAAAAAAAAAAATTCATCATTATATATGACCTCAAGTAAAGGTTTCGAATGGCCCGTAAGATTGCTTGTAGGAGATACTGCCAAAGCCTGTTGCCGAAGGACCTGATTTTCATGCTCCAGATTTGAAAGCTTCTCCTCAAAACTAGAAAACATTAAAACAAAATTCAAGCTTTCATAGAAAGCTAAAAGAAATATATGGAAAAAGAATGGACCACAAAGCCCAAGAAAAAGTAAGGCATTCAGAAACCGCAAGCACTCACTGTGGTAACACAAAACATTGTATCCATTGTGCGATACTAGACAGAGTATATAGCATACTGCAAAAGATGTCACTGGTACAGTTTTATAAAGAAAAAATAAAAAAAATATGTGACATCTATATCCGTATCCTTTATGCAAAGCCATAAAAGAATGAAACCATTTACAGAGAGTTAAGAGGGACCAATTTACACAGTGAAGCAATACCTATGAAGATTTTGCTGAAGCTGCATATACTTTGCTTCAACTTCCTGCAATTTATGTATTTTGGCTTCGCTCTCTTTTTGAGCCTTCAGGAGTTCTTGCTGCATTGTCTTGGCCGTCTTTTGAAGGGAGTCTATGGAAACCTGTTGAGGAAGTCCAAGCCAAATGAGATTAAGAGGCAAAATTATGATCACTAACAGAAAATGACATTTTATCCACTAATATAGAAATAATTCCACAATGTAGCAGATATGGTGAAAACAGATGATAAAAATCATTGGATTACCCATCGACACGAATACCAGTCTAAGTTCCAACTTTAATAATAGAAAAGGGCACAAGTTTCAATTTCATACTTTCCACCAAATCATTCATGAAGAACAATATCATTTCAGTTCAACAACATGGCCATAGAATAGGAATTGAAAGCATTTCATTAAGATCATACACAGTGATCTTGCAAATCCCCAGCAATCATCCAAATGCAATTGAGTGAACAAGCTGGTTGAAATTGGCAAGGAAACCTCAAAGCAAGCATAAGACAACACGCATGATGGATTCAAAAATGCCAACTATGAAAGGTCAGCTTACTTTTGTGTCACAATAGGGATCACTAAAATCCAGGGGATAGGTTCAAGTACCAATAACATGTAATACATAAGTTTCAGTTGCCACAATGGGTCTGTACTATTTTAAGTGATTAACTTAATCCCAACTCCATATAAATAACATATGACATTCAATGTGCCAACAACAAATAGAATACCAAGCAAAATCATGAAGACTAGTCGTTGATGTTTCACCTTTAAAATATGGTTCTCCTTGCCATGTTCTTCCATTTTACCAAGTTTATTCTCCAGAGTTAATTTCTCTTTAGTCAAGAGCTCCAGCTGGCTTTGAAGCAGTGAGTTCTGCTTACGCTCTGTAAGAGAAACCAATTTGGCAGAATCGAGCTCACTTTGCAATCCACACAATGCATTCTGAAGCTTAGTGACCTCCGCTGCTTTTGTGTCCTCAACAGATGTCTGTTCTCCAAATTAATGATAGTAGTGATGAGATGTTATCATGAGCAGCATACCAATAAACAAGATAGGAAAGCATAAAGTAAAAACATATGTCATCCATGTCAAATAAATTCTCAAAAAAATTGGCACTCTCTCAGTATATGAAATTCGTACAAAAAAATAAATGTACTGACTGAAGCCTACCACTACAGAAGAACAGATGCAACAAGATATTTTGGAAAGCGACCATGCAAATGAAATAGCAAAGAGAAATAAATTGAGAACAAAAACCAAAGCTAAAAGTTCCCACCCGCAGTCTCTTCTCCAGTTTCAGGCGCCAAGTGAGATCCTCCAAGTTCTTTTGAAGCTTATTTTTGGCTTCACGTAATGCCCCAGCTTCATTTGCTTCCTGACAAATTAATCACGAAAGATACAGTATTTAAGAACCATAACTAAATCATGATGAATATAGGCTTTGTATAGCATAGTCGACCATCCGTTTGGTCATTATAAATTATGTCAGAGTGAGTTTTCACCCAGGACTTACAATGCTGCTTTCAAATCTTCTCTCTTGACAGGCTTGAATAATAGAAGTTCCAAGTCACAATGACAACTCAGGAGGATCGAGTGCCCATATTGGATATTTACAGAGAGTGTAATATATTAAGAGTAAGAACTATTTGAATAACTGTAAAGACCCGGAATTTAAATAGATTGTCGGTTAAAAGGCCCATTAACAGGGTCTCAGTGAAGGATTAAATTCGAGTTCATCATTTAGCTTTGAGTTCATGTTCAAACTCTGATTAGAAGGGTTGGGTTCCAATTCAGAACTTGATGGTACTTTATGCAGATGATTCCAGCATTCATAACTAGATTTAACTTCCAGTTGTTTGACAAACTTAAGAGGTGATTAACAAATTTGACAAGTTAGAAGAATGTGAAATGAAAGAAAGGAAGCAAAAAGAGCTCAATCCAATTATTGTCATAAACCAAATTTGGACATCCATTGATAAAGGAACCTGGGCTTCCATGTATCCAAGCTATTCAGTCATCTTGGCGAATAGTATGAAATAAATATAGGGCTGCTAACGAGGCCTCCTGGTGCTCGACCAAATCTGGCACTGACCTGCAGTTCTATGTATATGGAATACAGACAATAGCATTGCTTATAGTATATCAACTATACACAATAGCAATGTTCCAAGACTCGAAGGAGTCCACTCGGACTCGACCGAGTTACTCAGCCTTTGTCCTGAGTTTTGTGTACACAGAGAGGTGTTGATGCAGCCCAGATAATGCTTTCAAATATCTATATAAGAGAGACAAGCTTGAAGTTTACAAGAGGAACCGTTGAACGGCAAAAATAGTCATTGAATCTATCCTTTTATATCTTTTATTTATTTCTTGAGTCATTTTATTCCCTTAGGATCATAAGTAGTAATTTCTAAGTCTTTAATCTTTTATGTCTTTCTATTCACTTAAAGTCTTTATAATGAATGGCCATGATCAGATTAGATAGATTACCAGGATTAAGTATTGTTTAGGGCTTTCTTATATAAAGGGTTGTACTCAAGAATAATGAAGCATCTTGTTATGGACTTTATTCAAAACCCTAGAGCAGCTAGTGCTCCTCCTTTTATCTCTGGTTTTGCATCTTTCTCTATATCTTCCTCAGTTTTGGATCTTTGCTATCTTCCTCTTTGCTAATCCAAGCTACTAGGACTGCGCCAGGTTGCAACTGTAGTTGTTGTTTCTCAAAAACTTTCGACAAAAATTTGATCAAATTTTTACTGCTAACCCCATGCCATATCCTTTACTTCATTCAAAGCAATCTATCTTCAAATGATTTGGATCAAAACTAGTCATTTAGGGATTTATATATTGACTTTTTTGGTGAAAACATAACTGTATTTTGAACCAATCCACCTAAACATGGTTTTTTCTTTCATTTTTCATTCATATCCATTGAAACTTTGATGTGATTTCTTCTTGATTCATCCCTCTACGACATCTGTATACTTATTTGTTGGACCAAAGGCTAGATATGAAAATATCTGGCTCGAAAAGTCTCAGTTCTCAAGAAACTTCAGAACAAACCATAAACTATCCACCTTTCCATTGATTTCTCCCCCATTTTTTCACCAAATCTGTTGAAACTTGGTTCCATTTGATCGTGATTCAACCCTTCAACAACCCATATTAATTTATTTGATTAATGGATAGAAAATGAGATTTTGAGCTTGAAATTTCACTTTTATTTTTTCTCAAAAAAAGTATTTTTCCATTTCCAACAGTTTTTTGGCGCCATTAAATATATATTTTGAGGAAATTTTCATCTGTAGTACTAATGTCGATATTTCTAATTTGTTTCCCCTTTTTTCTGCTTTTTTCTCCAGCCTTGATCATATTGAGCTGGACTGGGGGCAAGTCCACTTGGACTCACCTGAGTTAACTCACCTCAATCCATTGACAAGTACCTAGCCCGAATCGATTCCCGGAACACTGGTTAATAGCATGGGGTATGGACTTTCAAAGTATGGACAGTAGACTATAATATGGACATAGTCTATCATGTTTTTGGATTACGCTCAGGCTAGCTTGCACCCAGCCTGACCCGCACCCAAGGCACAGCCCTTAGATTGTGACCAGAACATGGCTCGAAGCCAGGCCCAGCCCAGAGGCCCAAGGGCCGTACCGGCAGTTTGGCAGCCCTAAATACAATATAATCAAGAATATCAATCATCTGAGAGTGACAACCTTTTATCATATGCCATGAATTCTGCACAAGCAAAGCCCCCTGAACTACGTAGGATGCAAAAGCACACAAGGAACTAGCACCATTACAACATAACTTCAAGTATGCCAAGAAACCTAACTTAAATACAACTGACAAAAAGCATGCCCAGCACCTTCTACTTTCATTAGACAGCTGTGTCAGTCATTAAACACAAACTGCAAAATATGCAAAATGTGAGGCCCTCATTCATGGAACAAACAAATTTTATTTAGTCAGGACAAGGCCTCATGAGATTTCAAAAGCACCAAAAAGATACAGTAGAGGATCAACTATGATACAATAAACCTACATTCACATCTCACAGGATGACAGGATTTTCTATTCAATTTTAAACAATAATTTCACATCAACATAAAACACCAAAAATATACAAAAACAGCTTAATTTACCCTTTTTAGCCTCCGAAGTTCTCTTTTCGCAAGCACCCTTCTCCGAGCACATTGGAAGGTTATAGATGCATTTCGATACAGCCGGAAGGCTAAATATGCCTTCCACATCCGCCATTGTGCCTAAAAGGAAAGGAAACGATCATGTTAAGCATCAACATAATAAGAATTGCATAATTTTGGAGAAGAATATAACTCTCCAAAGGTAGTGGGCACACACAAAATCTTATAAGCTGTTGACTGGTGAGTACATGTGTAAGTTCAACAACAACTATTAACAAATAATAAAGCTTCCTGTAAGTTGATACAATGATGCTTATATAAAACTACTACTAAAATACCCTTCATAGGGAGACAATACAATATATCAAAATGCTTAAAATATGGGCATCATCAATTCAAGTATGTAATTTACCCAGAAGGTCAGCATGGCAAATGTAGCAATATCAGGGTTTCCACCACATTAGGTCATTCAGTTTCATCCATAGCTAAGACAATTACGTTGAGATGCACAACCATGTGAGTGAAGCTACACAGTCTAACACTCTCCCCTTGATTTACCATCATTACCACAAACAGAAAATATAGATTGAGTCCATTGCATTCACGAGATGCACAACCATGTGAGTGAAGCTACACAGTCTAACACTCTCCCCTTGATTTACCATCATTACCACAAACAGAAAATATAGATCGAGTCCATTGCATTCACCCAAGTCAACAACATTTGTCTTTTGAAAGTTCAGATCTCTGCAAAGCATGTTATAACACCAATTATTAAAATAAGGGCACAAACAATGACACATTGTCTCCCTCATGTGGGGAAGGTATCGTAACTGCAAATGTAATATAGTGCCAAAGTAGTTTTCCCCAAGTCTGTAAATTTTGTTCAGCCCTTTCTACAGAACTCCAATAAATTCTAAACAGAATGTGTTTTGCTGCAATCGTGCTCCAACTCATGCTCACATGGAGCTATTGATACAAATCTGGCTTCTAAGATTCACCCATTTATTTCAATAATAGAATTACATTATTTTAAACAAACAAAACGTTTTGCAATTCAATTCGTTAAATTAATACGATATAGATATGCACATATTATCACTTAAGAACCACAAATGCGTAACCACCCTTTGGAGAATGCATTGAAAATGCGCATGGAATGAAACACGCAATACTGAAGAGGCTTATTACATGCATTAGGAAACCTTAGAAAGGCATATTATACAACGTTACAATCACTTGTCTGGAAAAGAAGACACGGTGTCTCATGTAGTATAACTTATTTGAATAGACCTATGGATACTAATCACTGGACACAAAATGATGGAAACAATAATAAATCATAAATTGTGTAATGAAAACATCAGATGATACATCAAGTCAATCAACCAACAATTAGGTCAAGAGATTGACCTGGATCATCGTAGCAGCTCTTTCTTCCTTTCTTATAAGGAACTTTTGACGGACAATTGATGCTCTTATGCTGGCTTGTATAAGAAGAACAGCCAAACGTACTCGCAAGTAAGCTCGTCTAAGTAGCCAGCAGCGAGCATACTTTTGAATCGAAATAGCTGCAGCAGCCCGTCTTTTAATTGTATATATCGTTCTCGCAAGGCAGCCTGCAATAAAAGGACACAACATAAATGCAAACTTGTATAATCAATCCAACAATTTGTCACCCTGACAGTTCTTTCAAAGATATAGATGAAATAAACCATAGTTCATTTCTTGAGCATAACATAATAATGGTAATACTCAATATTAAATTCGGATACCAAGAGTAGTAAATGACAAAATACTGCAATTATTGCCTAACTAAATGTGAAGGAAAGGCAGCTGCAAATGAGTAGAGACACAGATGAGAAGTAACAAAATAACATGCATTGTCAGAAGTTTCACTGTCCTAAAAATCCATAGCCACGAAAAAAAAATTCTCCCTAGAGCACACCGAGGACAACTGCAAATAAAAGTTTGTGGCATGTGGGAGATCATAGTTTGTGAGCAGTAAGGACATATGGGTCCGTCCAGATGGAAAGTTGCCAACCCAACTCCATACCTTGTGTGGCATGTGAGAGATCATAGTTTTTGAGCAGTTAGGACATATGGGTCCGTCCAGATGGAAAATTGGATACCCAACTCCATACCTTCATTCTACGAGTATCATAGTATTGACCACAAAACATTCCTCCAAAGACTTACAATAGGACTCCATGGTTCCAACCAAGCAAGCCCTGTAGCAGAGTGAGACAACCAAGCTATCTGACGAGGTGGCAGTTCAAACTCACCCAAAAAATAAAAAAAGACAACATTCATGAAGGACAGAGAGAGGGCCAAGAGTGGGGAGGATAAAAAGAAGAAAAATGAGACGACAAATATAAATTTCTCATCTTTTAATTTTCAAGCCATCAAAACATCAGAAGCAGTTCATGTATGTCCATTGTACAGAACCACCATCCAACCAGCAAAAGACTCAATTACTGAGAAACCAGATGGCCTAGAAGAGAGCTGGGAGGGCCCTGCAGGGTAGCAAGTGTTATGACCAAGACCTAAGTTATTAAGTCACTGGATGTCTAGCAAGAACATAAAGAGTGTTAATGAGGCTTCCAATTGACATGCCTTAGGCCTATATTGGGTATTCCTCTTTCAAAAGATTTATATCAATAGCAAACAATATTTCTTTCCCCACTTACAATTCTTCCTCATATCATAATGCAAAGTCAGCTATCAAAAAAGAAAAGTTACGCAAGTTTTCTGAAACAAAACAAGCAGCAATATGGGGCCACCATATTTGTCTAGTGTCATATTTAATTTGAGTTAAATTAACTACTGCACAATTTTCCTGATCTTAGTTGCAGGAACCTTGCACTAGGCCACACTCCTGCTCCAATGATTAACATTCCCAAGGCAGTCACTAGATGATTCTTAGTAGAAAAAAGCCACTTCTCTACTCGCCACTCCGTCTCCAGTTCCCGCAGATACTCCCTAAAGTTGTCACTGATTAAATCCTGATAGCTCAAACCGAAGAATGGCATTCAACCCAGAAGAACACTATTTGTTCCAAAGATGACCTGCCCAAACACCTTACAGTAGCAATCTGATGGAGGGCAAAATTCTTCTTATTTTTTATTTCTATTCAATTTCAATTATGTATACTGTAGTTTTAGTTTTAGGGTTTTTTTCTAAAGATTTTTAGTTTTTTAGGAATTCTAGGATTTCTATTATTTATTTACTATTCATGAGTACTATTCATGGTACTGTTCACGCATTATTGTTCATGGGGGTATTTTTGGAATTAAAGTACTGTTTTAGGGGTATTTTAAAGTCTTAAATGTTTACTTGGATGTCAAATTAAATTAAGGTTTCATAAGCTTATAAAAGGTTGGATGTCATATTTAGGAAGATGTTATGAGAATAATTTTTATTTTATGAGAGAAAAAAGTTCTTCTGTTGGCTTGATTTACAGCCATGTTCTTTTTATATTATTGCTAATTTTACTTTTTTAAGGTTCAGGAAAATGGTGGATTCAATTTCCCACATTTCCTTCCTGCATCAAGTGATATCAGATGCATGGTTCGAGGACGGCTGGAGATTGCAATGGCCTGTCATGGAGGTCATAGCCGTAGGGATGCCGATCCGATCATACTTCGCATGGAAATCAACAACTTGACAGAGAGGGTTACAGATCTATTGCTGCACAAGCGGGCCCAGCAACAATGTGCCCTAAACGACAAGGAATCTACGGGGATAGATCCAAATCGTGAGGGTTTTATGGAGAATGGTGTGAATAAGAGTCTGACTCAGAGTTGGAGGGGAATGATGAAGTTGCCTTTAACCACATGTTCCATGCATGCCCTCCGCGTTGAGAACCTCATGTTCGGAAGAATAAATTATGGGATTTATTTGATCTACATGATTTGAAGGAAATTAAGGTTAATTTTGGCGTAAGCCATAACGAAATCAGCAGGTTGTAGATTGGAATTTGCCACCAATTTTCGATACATACTTAGATGATGAATAAGATCTTGTAAAAGATCCAATCTATGATGATGATCAAGATTATGTGGGTGAACCGATCTATGACAAAGAAATAGATAAAGATCTTAAGGATATCAAAGAAGTTGAACATTTAGGAGATTAGGGAGCATAGTAGCGCAGTGGAAGTGTGGCTGACTCAAAATCTGCAAATTGTGACCTTGGTTTCAGATAGTAATGAAATAGATATGGAGAAAGCCTTCAAAGAACAAAAATTTGAATCTGCAGTTTCCCATACAATTTTCAATGGAAGTTATATGTGATAAAGTTGTATGATTCCTCAATATGCATATCAAGATCCACAATAAATTATTTTTGCCTCGAATAATATTTGAGCCGACAAAGAAAAAGAAGGTTGAAGAAGGTAGTTTCGATGTTGAGTCTAGTTTTAGTTTTTGGGTTTATTTCTAGGGTTTTTTAGTTTTTTAAAGATTCTAGGGTTTTTATTTTTATTTACTATTCACAAGTACTATTCATAGTACTGTTCACGCATTATTGTTCACAATTACTGTTTGCATGTTACTGTTTACAGTGGTATTTTTCGAATTATAGTATTGTTTTAGGGGTATTTTAAAGTCTTAAATGTTTTACTTGGGTCACAAGTTAAATTAGGGTTACATAGGCTTATAGAAGGTTGGATGTCATATTTTGGGAGATGTTATGAAATGAATTTTATCTTATGAAAGAAGAAAGTTCTTCTCTTGGCTTGATTAATAGTCATGTTCTTTCTCTATTATTGTTGATTTTACTCACTTAAAGTTCAAGAAAATCATGGATTCAATTTCCCACATTTTCTTCCCGCATCACAATCCTAGAATGAGGAGTTTATGGGCAATGATTGAATGTGTCGAGAGACATTTCCAAATGTATGCAACCGGCTTTACGGAAGAACATAAAAAATAAAATTTCCAGTTTTTCATTGAATAATTAGTACACCAAAATAAAGAAAGAAATGATTACTAAGATTAGCACCAATATTTTTACACCTAACAGTTACACAATAAAGGACCGAGATGAAAAAAAGTAGAGAAACGAGGACTGAGATGAAAAAAAGGAGAGAAACAATCACAAACTTTGATCCTTGCCAGCAAAGTCCTGACAGTTGGACATGGAAGGAAAGATCACCTCGGCAGTATGCTTGAAGCATGATTGCAGCATCACGTGTCAATAAATAACTCCTGCGCGCAATGAAGGTCCGATAGCGACCTTGAATAGTTTTTGCTGCATTATCCAAAACTTCAGCTCGCAGTGCATCCAGAACAGCAATCTGACCAGCCCTAAGGAATACCTTGTTCTTGCCCAACTGCCAATTTTTGTAATTCGCCAGTGAATAATTCATAGGAATAAAATTTCAGCAATAAGAAAGATGAAAAAAAATGTTAGGAAAAGAGCCTGTGCTTAATTGGTTAGCGCTCGACGATTTGCTTCTAGGCTCAATTCCTATCAAGGGTAGTAGGGGCCCTCTCCCCGCTTACTCACCCAAAAACACAAAAAGAAGATGAAAAAAAAAAATGTCCATATGCCAGGATATAAACCTCTTACCGAAAGGGATTTGCTATAACTATGGGAAGTCCATATCAAAGATTAATACGAATAGAAGAGGGGATATGTAAAAGAAAGTTCAACATGGAAAAAAAGAAACACAAGCAAAAAAATTTAACACCATTCATAACCGCACTTGGTAATTTTCAAGTTTCAGCTTGTCAAGAAGCCTTCCTGTTGCAGTCTGTTCATCAGGACTGTTGCAACAAAAAAACAGAAGAAATCAGATAGATGGACAAGCCAAAGCACATAAATTAATAGTAATAAAGAACAACAAAAAAATATTCTAATATATGTAAGTAAGCAGATGAATAATTAGCAAATTGCAATAATACTGCAGGTGAGGTTGACAATAATTTCTGCGAGTGAGGTTGAGGGAAGGCTAGTATTTTTCAAAAGCAGATATATGGATTATTCACTTAATAATTATGTAAATATTGGACAATACAAATGAAACACATCGCCTAGAATCATAAACACAGATATCTGAGATCCACCTTCCATCAACAAGCTCAGGCGCTATAAGTCCAAAACGGTCTAAAAACTCCACATACGTCCTTCGAGTGGGGTAGCCAGCAAGGCTTATTCGAACAGCTTCTAAAACACCCTGTAAACAATTAGCCTTAGAAAGTGAGAAAACTCCAAACGATAATTCTTAAGAGAATAATGTAATTAATTCACTATATTGCTATGCTAATTTAGGTCAAGAGAAACAAATACCCAAGGTGAGAAAAGAATGATGAGGCAAAAAATATCCGGCTCAATAGAAATATTTCAACATCAAAAGTATTTGATTCTGATTACCATATCATAAATCAAGATAGTACACATCCTACAGTATGAGGATCAAATATAACTGCAATGTAAGGCAATATTCTACAGACAGAAATTAAGTGTTCAGATGGGAGAACATGAACATGCCGTACACATAGTACTGATTATTTTTGTCCATAGAATTTATCACTTAACTACTACCCAAGTGTCATATTCTCCCCTTCTTATCCTTCCTCCCTATTCCTTCTCGATAACAGAGCAGGTGAACATGTTTTAGTGTTTGTTTTGTCTACATATGTTGTGCAATGTTACAAAAAACAACCAGACAGGCCAGTTCAGCCAGATACGTTACAACCAAAGCCGAGTTACATGCCCGTGTTTTTTCTATTTAAAATTCAAGAAAATGAAGCAAAAGGGCCCTAACGAGCCTTAAGCCCATCTAACCAGTTAGACCAACAGGTTCACATGATCCGAATTGGACCAACCAGTCCTGGTATATGACTGCACAAAAGAGTCCCAAAACCTTTAGGGATTCAAGTCGTTTGCATAAATCTTTTTTGGCGTATTAAAAGAGAAGGACAGAAAAGTTCACCAAGCTAGTGGGGGGTTTCCTGTGTCTTAAGACCCTCTTTGGAGCAAATTAACGTTTTGTACTTGGCTTAGAGGAAGGATACTGAGCTCCACAACTCTAATTTTCTGACTCCATCTTATAGTTCTAAATCTTATCCAATTACTTCTATTTCTTTTTATGTTTCCTAATTAATAATTATGTTTATTCTTTAAAAAAAAGAACAAGTACAGTACATGTGGTTTAGAAGAGAAAAAATTAAAACCAAACAAACTAGGACAAGTTGTCCATTAAGCCCATAGCTCAACAAAAAATTGGCAACAAGAGATACAAAAAAAAAAATAACAAATACTCGTAAACCGAGTTTGGCAGTTTCTCCATTTGAAGCCATGAACCAAGAGAAAACAATACAAGATTTTTCAAATGGTGAGAGAAAAAGATTCGCCTCGAAATCATAAGAAAATAATAAAGCACAACCATCATGGTTCTCTATCCCACTGACCCCACAACGCAGCTGATGCAAGACACTTGGGTTCTCAAATTTCTGAGGACGGTTGTATGAGTTTGGCTTAACACAGCGAATATAATGAGGCTCCGTAGAGTTGAGTGTTTCCATCAATGCTTGAAGTTGTTGCTACAAAGAAAGCACAGTCAAATTATTAACAAAAATACTGAAACTTGTCAACAGAAAATAAGAATGCAGGGTCAAGTATCCAGAACAAAATAAATAACACTTTAATCTGACATATCTCCCAGGTTCATTTTTCAGTTATAGAATATCAATCAGATTTATTTAGAAAGGGACAACATCACTCATTTAAAAAAATATATATATTACAATGAGAACCAGTGATTAAAAACCAGAAGTCGGATCAGGACTTGCTCAGGTCCCAAGCTCAAGTCACCTGACTCAGCCAAGACTATATAAAAACTAACAAAAGAAAAGAAAAACAAGGAGACTCGGGGCAAATCCAGAGGTTCTGCCGTGGACTTGCCAAGGTCCAGATCCCATCCCCTAAGCAGGCATAACGGTTTTTTAAACACTGATAAGAACTAAATAGGCATGATTCCCTCATGAACCACATGAAAATAACAAGCTTCCTACAGACCATATGACGAGCAGGGCCAAGTAAGTCAAGCTCATAAGAATAAAAGCAGAACAACCTAAATCAGAAACGGGTTTAAAATGCAAACCAAATATAGTATAATATGCACAAAGGGCATAGCATAATATGCAACTA
The DNA here is from genome assembly GCF_054954075.1 of Amborella trichopoda. Lineage (NCBI taxonomy): Eukaryota > Viridiplantae > Streptophyta > Magnoliopsida > Amborellales > Amborellaceae > Amborella > Amborella trichopoda. Next base: position 1,559,332 of record NC_142339.1, on the reverse strand, counting down.
CTAAACCCGCTTCAACAGATCAAATACACAAATAAGTAGCAACAGTTCATTGGCGGCAATACACTTTAAAATCGGCTAAACATATGCGGCAAATAAACATTGGAATCAAACAAACACTAGAGATGGATTAATCAGGCAGTCCAATTCAAAGCCAAACTTGTACATCCCATAAAAAAGTGACAGGCTAAACATATAAAAGACATATCTCTTGCTGCAGAACTAGACAGCCTTTTTGCTCCAAAATGCCACATCCCACCATGGGTATTGTCAGATAACACCCAAAATTTAATACAATGAATCCCAACTTGCGTGTGCCTTAGGACTGTCAAGTGACGTAAGTACTAATATGTGTATGTAGATAAAGGCTCTCACAACTCAAAAGGACGCTTATCCAACTCCGGATGAAACTCAAACACAGAAATAAAATACCCGGAATAAGCAAAGAGAAAAGGTACACCTTAGTCCTCTACTCCTATACATTGTTAAAGAAATTAGTCCCATGTAGAATAAGCACCCAATCACCGACCAGGTAGACGGGTGCATCAAGCCCCAACCTAGTCAGTTTAAAACTCCATCTATGTGATTAGGAATAGCACAGATTTCACACAGAGAAAGGCACACAAACTGCAGATATATCCAGGGAGGAAACCCAATCTCTCCAAAAATTAGATAGTCAATAAATGATACATTGAACCCCACACAACATTCTCCATTTCAATCAAGAGTATATGAAACTAAAGCGTAGAAGAACTCTATGACCAACCAAAGGGTCTTGAACAGCCAAAATTATGCATTGCACTAGCCTGAGAGCACCAGCAAGATGCCAAAATCGGAAATTTCAAGCACAAACTGAATCCCAAAAGTAAGACTGAAGTGCTGAACATTAGGTAGACATTTGTCAAAAGCATCATGGACCTGATCTGGCAAATCCAAGACCAGAAACTATATCCAAGATAAAATCCAAACCAGTAAAGTCTTCTCACTTGGTTGCACAAAGCTGGAGTCCAGGAATGTCCATTTCCTCAGAAGGCTCAAGGTTGCGGCTGTCTACGAACAACAATTTTATACACATGAAGTATGGTGGCCGGAAGATCTAAACAACTAAGAGACCCAGAAATCCCCGCAACCATATTTACATGACCTAGTGCCATTTAGGCTACTTGCAGAAAAGAATTAGAATATGAAGGAGGAAGATCATTCCATATGTTCATGCTCACCAAGACAATTGACTAAGAGAAAAGTAACATATGAAGAAAACAAAATATAAAAAGCAGCTTACAATAAAAAGTCCTAGAAAGCATATTTGTGTCCTGGATTGTGCAATCTCTATTAGAGTTCTTTGGCTGGAGTATCATGAGAAGTCCCACATAGTTTTCAATAAGAACTCCTGAAAAACCATTTTTTGATGTGACATAGATTTCCCCCAATCAAGTAACATAGGCATCCCTTTAGTTTACTTATGTGAGAACCATCATGTTCAGAAATACAATATTTCATGTTTCAATTAGTACATTAAGAGGGTTGTAAAGTACAGTTACTGAAACTAGCTCATAACATGGGTTCGGCAACCGAATGCCTGGCAGTATATGTAACATTTTATGCCAGGAAAATTTAAAGTTAATCATGATGAACAGAGGTCTACAAGATATTCTGAATAAAGATAACTGAGATTCAAGGAGCATACTCAATTACCTTAAATCTTGTTGCCACAGACGAGAACTTGTAAGATGATTTAGAGGACTCCTCGGGCAATGAAGGGAAGAGGCCAGCTATAAAAGGGCATTTCGATGATGACAATAGATTGCTATGTTCAACAACAACATAGTCTCTATTTTTGTCCAGAAATGAGTCTGTTTGATAGATCACCTACAAACTCATGAAGCATGATCAAAAGATAAATAACTTGTTCGCTGACTTCTAATCCAACTTTATGATTCGAATTCAAGAGCACAACCAAGACAGGACAAAAACACACAATACATTGTAATAAAACTTAGCAAAGTTACAAGCATAAAACTGGAATACTCGGCATACCTTTCCAGCATAGTGAGAAACTGTAAAATCAGTCTGTGAGAACTTTGGCTTTTCCAACCTTTGGTGCCTCCCAAAGCTCTGGAAAAGCTTGGTAGAAAATGTTTCATGTGTCGATTTAGGAAACATGCTAAAAAAATCACCAAATACAAGTTCTCAGCAAAGATTCCCACCCCCCCAACCCTATCCTGCCCCCCCAAAAAAAAAGTTTAAACAACAAGAAGGAAACAATCCCTACCAAGCTTCATCCAGAAGAGCAATAATTCCCACAGGCTTCTGCAAAAACAAACAACAATGAATTAACAGTAATTCAGTATCCACCTGTGCGGATCTATTTTAGTGCTGTCCAAGGCACGTGTCACCATACACAATGTTTAGAAAAGCACTAGGCAGTGCACAGGTGGTGTGGCACATCATGCCTAGGCGACCAGCTCCACACACACGAGTGTATTTGCAGTTCCCATGGTACATATATGCCTATCTATTATAATATTTTAGTAATATATGCATATGTATGCATATATAACACGCAAACGCATGCATGTGTGTGTAGACGATTAATCAATTGAAATCAAAATCAAAATTTTGAAAAAGACAATCCCAAAGTTTGAAAGTAAATAGGTTAATATTCAACCACATTTCACAAATCTAAATAAGTAAATTTAAGACGTGATAAGAGGGCAAAATTATACATAGTTTTAAGTTCTTCTCAATTATAAATGATGCATACTTTGATTTTAGTTTTAGAAATGATTCTTAGGATTTTTAGGTTTTTAAGAATTCTATGGTTTATAGTTTTTTTATTTATTTATAGTTTTTATTCATTTCATGAGTATTATTCATAAGTACTATTCATAAGTGTTGTTCATTGGTACCGTTCACAACAACAAAACTGTCATTACAAAATTTAAGTTTAAGTTAGGGTATATAGGTCATTCTAATCATTGTAGTCATGCATATTCATACACAGTGATTCAAAAAACGGACCACCAAGTGCCTAGGCAGTCCAGAAGGCCTGGACGCATTGCCCAAGCCTAGGCGGCCAATCTGGGCATGCCGCACAGGGCTTGCGCCACGCCTAGGCAGTACGGAACCCGCCTAGGCGGGCACCACGCTCAGAGGCGGAAATATGTTTTTTTTGTATTGATTTTTTGAAAAATATAAAGAGTTGAAAGGATGGTTTTAAGTTCATTTCAAACCTAAAACTTATTGGAGCCCATTTTAGAGAGAGAAAGCTTCCAAAAAACTAGTTTTTGGTGATTTTTTTAGAATCGAAGGTTTCTCAAAGTTGACAAAAATTGATCAAAACATCACCCATTGATATTATATTTAATTTTTTATGTTTTATAAATCTATTGGGGGGTTTTTTAGAAGATTTTGAGTCCTTAGAATCATCTTTGAGGTGAAAGTTTGAAGATCAAGCAATCAAACTCAAAGTAAGTGCCCTAAATACCTAATTTTTATTTTTTATACTATATATCCATTTTTTATTCAAATGGACATCCTTTTTGGATTTGACTAGGCCGCCCTGGTTCTGGGCGCCCGCCTAGGTACTGGGCGGCCTGGACCCCCAGGCCCCCTAGGACCCACCTAGCGCTTTTTGAAACACTGTTTATATATCTCCTGGAGTACCAAAACCCCTTCTTAGTATGAATCCCTCTTGGATCGAGTTCTAAAGAATCCTTTGAGAACTCGTGAGAAACTTTAGAAACATAGGGGCGGGGGAACAAAAAAATTCTCATACATCTATTTTGTGGAGAAAAAGTAAAACAAAAGAATTGGTGCTCGAGGAATTGGTGCTCAATACAACTGATGCGCTCCATTTATTAATATTCAAAACTTGGGCGAGTGAAGCAGGAAGGTGAAGTGGATTGAGATCACGAGATTGGTTGAGAGGTAATGTATGCAATCTTGAGGTTTTTATCGAGTAGCGATGGTTGGGTTCTCTGCGACTTCCCAAGAAGCCAACATTTGTCTTTCCAAAAGTCGATTGTCCCCTATTTGAGAAGGACGGAACCGAAAGGAAAGATTCGATGATTTGTCTGTGCCTCTTACTCATCCCGATCTAGAATCAAGGACAGGGGGGAGAAGAAAGCCACCTGTATCTCTGGTTTTGAGACATTGTGCTTCCACTGGATTTACGTTAATCGATCAATCGACTGATCTCTCCAAATGTCGAGTCTTTTTTGTGATCGAGAAAGTCTTATTAAGTATTTATTCAGTGTTGGTTTTTCCTTTAAGTGTTGTCTGTCAGGGTTGGGTTGTTTCTAATAGTCCATTCGTTGCGTGTGTTTGTAGTTCTTTTGAAATTGAGATTGTGAATGCAGTCCAATCTTTGGCTCGTTTAGTGCTTACACACTTCTCTCGTTGGGCCAATTTCTCAATGTTTCATTGATCAATCAATTCAAGGGAGTTCATGGAGAGATATACTCCGCTTAGCCAACCACCTTGCTCTCGTCTCACAACAAGTTGTGTGGTCTAAAATCCCAATTATATAGGTCCTTCATCCATTAGTTAGTATTCAGTTAGCAGTTCACGAAGTGAAGGAGGAATTGTCCAACTTAATGGTGTACAGTTAGTGAGGCGACTGAACGAACAGAAAGTGGGGAGGTGGCTCCAGTACTAAAGACCCTAAACGACATATACCGACAGAACAAATGGTTCAGGACTCCCACTGATTGACGGCACTCAACTAAGGAACTTCGGACCAGAATCAACTAGAAACTTTTGACTATCGTGAGAGACATTCAGTCCCGAAATAGCGGTCAAAACAGGCCATACAATCAATTTTCGATATTGAGCAGACACTGGATTTTTCGATCCGACTGATGAGGTGTACACAGGAACAGGGTCGAGCTCACCCGTCGACTCTTCATTCGTGTAGAAAAGACCGGGTTGACGCTCCGATTGATCTATGCATGAATGGGCTGCAGCACGTCGAGGCACTGCTTAGTCCCCGTTCGTCGAAAGAGACAAAATGGGCAGGCACTACTAACCAAGCCAAGACCAATTTTCTCCGATAGATGAGCTAACGCAACTGCTAAAGCTTTTGATACTGTCTTTGAGCTCTATTGCTTGCTATGCTAAAGCAAAAAGAAAAAGCTCACTACTGCTTCACCCATTGCGCATCTCCCTCTGTGGCTAACGCGGCGCGTTAGCGCATCCATTTTCTTGTTTGCATTCGTTGGTTTGCTTTTTTACCCTGTAGTTTTCTCACATGCATCGCATCGTCCCGTTTTCTTCGCTTGCTTGATTGGCTTTCAAAACTGAATACAAACTTCATGCGGAGGCACATGCCTTAGTTTGAACCAAAAGACTTTCCTAACTCGCAAAGCTGCCACTCGCTACCGCTCCATCTGCTCACTGGCGCATAGCACGCTTGTCAATCGCCGTAATGTTCTTGTCTCACACGAATCGAATGATCAATGTGCATTCAATGGCCAATCCACTTGCCGTCTTGTTGAAAAGCTAACTCACAGCTTAATTGAGCCGATTCGCGTTAACACTAATGATAGTTTTGAGTTGCCTTAACGCTCAATATGCTGTCTCTCAGAAGGAAGAATGCCGAGTGGTCGCCCCGATGGATATATAATATAATGTTTTAAAACATTGAATTATAACATACGAGGTATGTGGGGCCTTGAGAGGATCAAATCCATATGATTTTTAGAAATTAAAAGCGATAAAAGCTTAGGCTTTTGGAACTCTAGCTTGGGGTTTGGAAAAGAAACCCTAGGTTTTTTTGAATTGTGCTTATGTTCGACTTTGTTTCTTGCTGTTTTACCGTTCCCTCAAATTTACCAGCATCAAACTGGTATAATTTTGCCCTCCATCAAGATGCAACAGCCATAACGAACCAAGATCATAGCATTTCCAAAATTCAAGTGTCAATAAATACCACGCTTTAAATCTCCCAAATCTCCTCTTGTGATGTTTCTGATATTTCAAAATGAATCCTATCCAAAAAAAATTGGATTTGAGAAGATTTTACAAAGTTATTGGATTTTTTCAATTTTAGTTGTTTTCTCACACACCTATGTATCAAAGCAATTGGGGGGGAAGCGGGCTATAATACACCCAATGTCCCCCACCCCCACCCCCCTCCTTATGGGGAGAATTCGACCTTTTTGCCAATGGCCCAAAGGCAATTTTTGCCGTTGGGTCATGGGTACGTGATGCTCACCCATCTAGGGCTCGGCCTCCACAGACTAAGCGAGAAGCCTAGGCCCTACAACGTCACGAGGCATCACCTAGAATCCTGAGGCAGCGGTGCTCAAAGTGAGTTCTTTAAAACACTGCCCATACGCTTGCAACTGTATTTAGGAGAGTATGCAGCACCAGTGGCCCCAGCAGAAGTGAGAAAAGGGAAACAGCATGCAATCAAACATGACAGAAAAACAAATTTGAGAGAGAAAGAGAGAATAATGTAGGTTAGGATACAAGAAATAACTCCAGAGACATGTCATTCAAATGCATATATTTTGCCATTGTTGGGTTAAAGTTCGTCACCTCTCTATCACGTAGTGGAACACACCCCACTTCCCCCCAAGAAGTTCTAAGCATCTCAATCCACCAGCATGAATTCCCGACTAACATGTCCCAAATCAATGAAATAAAACCTTGACTTCATAACCACACTGACGCCTACTCTGAATGCACTAGACCTAACCATTCCCCCATCCATTGGACCCATGCAAAATAGTAAAGTGATGGTCACAAGAATGGAACCACCCAGTCACTCAACAAGAATACAGGCAAAATAACTGATCCATGAGAAAGAAACATGTTGCAATGCATGCAATACCTCTGAGCAACAGTAAACTATTTCTCTTCAGAGGATATTTCATTCAGCATTTTCTCCATAGCATTTAACAATCAGATTTTAGAACATATTTTCCCTCCCCATGTGTGTATATAGGTTGGGTGGCTATGGTACAAGTGTAATATCAACAAATTCCATGGAGTAAAAATCAGCAACCAGAAGCATTTAAACAAACCCATAGTGTGAAAGTAATCTCAACAAAATAATCTGCTTTCGGGGGGATCATGAAAAGCTAGCAGATCCCTATAAGTGGGAGTATTGTCCGCACAATGCATATGTAAAGGATCGAGATCCCTAAATGTTAGGGATCTCGATCCCAACCTTTTGGGATCTCAATCCCATTCATCTAGGGATCTTGTCCAAACCCTAAAGAATCTATATAGTTTAGGGCTATAACCTACTCTTTAAAGCAGGGCTCTCTTTGTTTATAGCCAACAAGCAATGCAACTATATTATAAGCAATGGTTCAAAAAGCGGACCGCCCAGTGCCTAGACGGTCTGAAAGGCCTGAGCACATCACCCAGGCGTAGGCGGTCAATCCCTGGGCAGCCGCCTAGGGGGTAAGGAACCTGCCTAGGCGGGCGCCCAGCCCTAGGCGGCTGCTCAGGGGCGGAAATTGATTTCGGTAGGGGCAATTTGGGTCTTTTTTTTTTGTTTTTAGGGGACGACCAATATGTCGAGGAGGGTGACAACTCCGATGAATATGATGCCAATGCAGCTGACCCAAGATTTTCTAATGATGAATGAATGATGAATGTTGATTGTTGAATAATTATTCAACTTTGAAGTTTGAACTTTGATTGAAATATTGTGTATTGAACTATTGAAGAATCTTTTGAGTCTTCAAGTATTACTTTCATAGTTTCATAATTCAATTTTGTTTTCTTCCTCATGGTGGTGTACTGCAATACTAGTGTGATATTATTTGATAACTTGGTTTGATAATTTGGTTTTAAGTTTTAATTGGATATGGAGTGCGAACCGACTTATAGATTATGGTGATGTTTATAGAGTATGTGCTAAATGCTAATATGTAGTATAATTTGAATTATGTAATGCAATACATATAATTGATACTGACATAACTGCAATGCAAAATCCTTATTTGGATTCAACTGGGCCGCCCAGGTGCCGGGCGCCAGCCTAGGCGCTGAATGGTTTGTAGGGCCCGCTTAGCGCTTTTTAAAACACTGATTATAAGTACAGTTGCATTGCTATCTTACTCGAAATCAACATTTTGGTTATTATCTTGCTCATTAAGGTGAGGATCTAGATCCCTAATTGTGAGGCTTGAGATGCCAAAATTTAAAAATTGAAATCCTTTCAAGATCCTTTCCCAAAGTAATATTTTGGAGAGGGATCGACACTTAGGCTGGGAGATCCCTACAGCTATGAGTCAAATATAAGAGTTCAAATTTTCAATAAAGCCAATATTCCAAGCTAATGGCAGCCACATATATCGAATAGAAATCTTCCATATGTCAAATAGCTCGAGGAATTACAAGCAATTTGATGGATAAACTAGCAGCCAGCACAACCGACACAAACGATAGAAAACTAAAAAATCCATAACATCGTGTATTTTACTACAACCATCAAAGTCCATTTGAACACCCATCACAAACACTACCAAGAAAAAAAAAAAGTAAATAAACCAAATGCATAAATCAGACACACACAAGACAATTCTACTAAAAAGCCTGACGGAGAGCATAAGAATGGACCTTCTCAATCAATTCCAGAACATCTTGGTTGTCTATGAACTCAATGTAGCTCCAGTTGATTTCTTCTTTACTGTACTCTTCCTGCTCCATCTTAAACACATGCTGAAAAAAATATAAAATAAAAAATAAAAAGAAATTTTCAGCAAATATGAGAACAGGTCCCCATCCTAACAAAGGCAAAGTGAGCATTCATGCCTACCTCATTAAAATGCTGCTGAAGCTTCTCATTAGCAAAGTTGATGCAGAACTGCTCAAAACTGTGCACAGAAAGAACAGAAATAACCAATCAAAAAATCTGGACACAAAAAAGCAACGCATACAAGAGACTAAAAAGTCCATTCATGCCATGATCTACATCCAATACGATATCAACCAGGTGCCCTCATGGTCCAGCTGAACATAAGAACATTGCATCCGATTGTCCACAATAAAAAAAAATTATATACACAAAAATTTCACCAGTAAATTTTATTTCTTTATACTTTTAACTCATTAATAGGATCAAAAGCAACAGCTAGAGATAACAAACATTTGGTATGAAGGGATACCAATCATGATACACCAAAGAGAGGTTAGTTGGAGTGTCCATATGTTTCACTAGAGAGGCAATTGACACAACTACCCAGACATAGAACTTGCTTTTACTAACATCCCTGTGCTCTTCATAGTCAAGAAATACAATTAATCAGACTGCACCAAGTTTGTGTTATCATGCAAAGGGGAGAAAAAAAAAGTGACATTAATGATTAAAAAAGAAGAGCAGCTCTAAATAATAAAAAAAAGCCTGAACAGTTACCAATAAAAAATTTGAAGAACACCAAATGGAACGATCAAAACCACCATAAATTTCGGCTTGTAAGGATCACTAACAACTCAACTGGTTTATGTGCTTTATGAGAGATGGCTACTACAGTTCCAAGAGTTAAATTCGCTCAAGAAGCCCCAAGTTCAATTTATAAAAATCACACATCACAGATGCATTTACATGTTCAAAGGTAAACTTGTTTTGGTTGCCAAGGTTTAATGTGACTTCCAGAAGCTGCAAAACCAGTTTCTCAATACAAGTAAAAATTACACTCACAACTATTAGAATATCAAAAAAGTAAGTTAACCCACAAAAGAAGTTAACCCACGGAAGGAAAACACTACAACATGATGCACACAAATCAGGAGAGATAATTGCAAGCTTGTATGTATAAATTAGATCACAGAAGGAACCTGTTTTTTTTAAAACATTCAAAACCATAAATATCCAGCACTCCTATCTGCATTCTAGAATCCGGATCTTGCCCAACAGATCTATTAATTTTCTCTACCAACCTGCAACACACAAAAAATAAAACCAAGATGTCGAACATAAGGACATGTCATTGTTTGCATGGGCTTTGGCCTAAAAGAGAGAAGCTTTCAAAATACTGTTAGGCATTCATGTAAGTCATGAAGAAGAAAAAACATGCTTACCAATCAAACAAACGAGAATAAACTGTTTTTGCCAAGGCATCACGGCTAGCCACAGCTGCAGCACAGTCCAACGCTTTCACAATGGTTCCCTCCCTAGTCTGGATTGAGCGTGTACATAATGTTGCAACCAAGAGTTTACGATCACACCTAATGAAAAGAAAACCAATTATATCGATAATGGATTTATGCGTATAACCTACAGCCAACTGTTTCAGGAAATATATAGAAATAAGGCATCAACATTAAAATGAGATTTTAGCCAGACTATTAATCCTTGGTTTAGGTGCACAAATGAAATTCATTGATAGCTAATAGCTGGGAAGGAACATGAAAAGGGTAATCACATGATTTCCTATGATCACGATTGTAAGCCACCATGGCAGAGCGACAAGCCAACTAGTGAAGAATCATGCAGTGGTCACTCTTAAGTAAAGAATTGGATCCAAGAAATGGAGTGGATAGGATCCAAGAAATGAACATCCAATATATTGTGCATGTAAAGTTCCTTACATGAATAAACTAGCTGCTGTTTGAAGATGAAAGTTAGACTTCTGATCCTTAATAGTTGACGAGTCATGCTCCCTTCCAGGTGAAAATTCAATATTTCCAAGGTGAAGAACAGCCGCCAACGTACGGAAAATGGCTTCCTATAAATGGAAAGGATAAGCACTAGAACAAAAGGAAGCAGGCACGAGAAGGCAGTGTTTATGGCCCCAAGAACCAGAATCTCATTTTATTTGCAAGCTAAGAAGAAAGAATATACACCTGATCATCGAAATTTATACCAACTATGTCCATCGCCCTTCTTGTCTTTATGTACTCCTCCGCACTACTCACTCCTTCTAATTCATATGTCTTGCTCTGATTTAGGTAATGGAAAGTATTCGGAGGGCCCAGCTTGTACTTTTCTGTGTCCTTAGACATGAATAATATATCAACAACAAAATTAATAGCACATTTGCATGAAGAAAACATCAAAACACTACATTTAAAACACAGGCAATGAATTACATGCACCTTTCCAAAGGAAATCCAATGAGGATGAAAAGGCAAAGGAATCTACTTACTAAATACAAAGGTACTATTAATCATTCCATCACATACACAAATAAATTGAAGACATTAGGCGAAACATTGTAAGCATAGAAACATTTTTGAAGAGTGGAAGTGACATACAAATTCCAGTCATTCAAAATTCAAAAATATCAAGCAGGCAGAAAACCATATTCAGAGGATTCATCGTTGCATGGACAAACCAAAGGGCTTCTATATACTCAATGTGGCAAACTTAGGCATTCATTCACCTTCAGCATTAATTGTGAAATTTCACAAACAAGGAAAATTCCAGGAAAAAATGCATAACTGAAATGATAATTATGGGTGGGCAGTGAGAGTCAAGGATTGACACCAGTATAGGCAAGCTCCTCCATAACTTCAATTTGCAAGCATTGAGAGATTAGCCAAGACAAATTAGTTAGGGACTGTTAAATTGTGATTTTTAATTATATTCATGTGGTCTTACTCCCTGTGATGTACTTTCAGTCCAAAAAATCACAATTTAACAGTCCCTGGACTAATATGTCCAGAGATTTTTATTTTCTGTTGATAATTCATGCATTATCACAAGCTACACATGAATTATCAACAGGAAAAAAAAATCACAAGCTACTCATGAATTATCAACAGAAAAAGAAAATGTACAAGGACTAATATGTCTAGAGATTTATAGTGATGTATAGGTCCTTATATTTGGATGAACTTCCATAAGCACTACAAATACATACTCATAAATACAATATAAAAAATATACGCAAAAGAACATATGAACAAAAATATGAATATATCAATATCCAAGAATTTTTAATTAATACTTACATCACTGCGTATCTTCAAAATATTTATGGATATTGATACGCATTATATGAATGGTTACTTAGATTCCCACCTAGCATATTACAAAAAAGCAGCCTCTACACCCAATTGGCCATTTCAGGCAGGATGGAACAAACCCACCCACCTACATTAAGGCAGCACACCTTAGGTGGGACTGCCTGAGGTGGTCTCTGCCTAGGCGGCCTCAAACCAACTTCAGCAAAGGGCAGACAATGTCCTTACCTGAAGGTTAAGGTTAAAATAGTTATTTCCACCCTTTTAAGAAGAAGAAGGGCTAGAGGGTGATATTCCAGTCCCCAAGCCTCTCTAATCTCTCTCTTGGGGCATAAATATGCACTTAAACTTGGATTTTCAATTGTTTTATGCAGTTATGTATTTTAGTAACTTTGTGTGTGGACATGGGGTCATTGTCAACCTTAGGCAAGGGTATTGTGGTATTTGAATCCCTGATGATGTTGTCAATATACATGGAAAAATGTATTCTCAATTAGATTCTTTGCATGGTTATGTAATGTCACACTTACAGTGTATCATTGCACGCACACACACAAACAATCACACACCCTCACCTATACAAATGGTATAACTTTTTGACATAAAATTAGTAGTGTGCATACACCAGTTTTTTTTCTTCATTTCTTTTTCTTTTAAAGAAACAGAAACTGAAATAGCACTATCTTGTTGAAAATCATACTATTTTTTATGCCATTTTTGTTCTCGGCCACCATAAAACTTGAAGCAGATGTCTCAGCACCTGCACGGCCAGGAACCCCTGGCGTTGTAGGCACCGCCTCACTCGCATGGTCTTACGTCCGCCATGAATGCTGGGAAGGACTTGCCTGGAAACTTCCACCTGTAATTAATGAAGGGGGAACCGAGCACCTAGAACACTTTCAATTCAATAGCTTTCCACAGATGTGGACCCCCTTTCTTTTGTTTTTAACCAGATCCCTTTATCAAATAAATGGCATCCCTTTCCATGGCATATAAAGTTCATATATGACTTTTGTAATCTCATAACAATAAAACCAGCATCTATGATTGCAGGAAAAATCCAATCAACAAATTGCCCATCAATCCTTGAGCATTTACATGTTAGATAACACAGTATTGACTATAACTGATAAAGACTCGTGAAATAGGGAGTGCATGTAAACATAAGCTGAACTGCAAATTAATTCTCAATAAAACACATTACTTGACCTTTCAGCTGCCAACATAATCAAGTAGGCAATTACTTCGTATAAACTTCATAAGACTAGATTTGTCTATTCTAAAAACGAACGGGCATGCAAAATAGCAACAGTAATGCCAATTGATTTTCACCATGCAACTTTCCCTTAAACAACATATATCATGACAACCTAACTAATGCAAGGAAAATCACTCACAGCAAATAAATACCTTCGGTGAAGCACATAGTTGATAAAAGCAATGATAATTCCTCTCAGGGTCAGTGATCTGCACAACCCGAGACCGTTCCAAAAGGTAAGTTCTAATTGCAGCACCAGATATTCTGCCACTTGCATCGAACTGGATCTCAACAAATTTGCCAAAACGACTGGAGAGAATAAACAGAATGTAAGAAACGAATAAACAAAGTATCATCCAGTAAGCAAGTGAAAATTCATTGTGCACTCATGCACAAAAAAAACACAAATAAACATAGGCAAGCAATAAAAAGATAAAGCACATATATTAATCATTCCCATAGAAAACGGTGCCTGAGTTTAGAAGGGCAGTGAACATTATTAAAAGTGAAACTAGTTTAACAGTAGAATCAATAAATACCCCCAGCACTGCTTATTACTTAAAGAACAATAGAGAAAAATATCCTAAAATTAAAAACCCATGGACTTTAGAAACCCATAGTCCATGACATCAGAGTAGGAAGTAATAAGGTAACTCTGTTTCTTTTTTACTGCTATAGACCCCATTATACATGTTTCAAACACGGCAGGATACACTAAATCAAAATAAACATCGCTTCAAATTGCTCTCACTTCTGCTGGGACAACCAGAAGTTACGATATAAAATAAATTCCATATGGAACTTGTAAACAGTCCCAGTGTGTAAAAAAAAGATAGATTTTAAACTTTTGTGAATAATCCTATATAGCAAGAAAACATAAAGGCTTTGTGTGCGTGTGCGCTTCTCAGAAATGTTGACAATTTAGTTCTGGCATGGTAGAAATGTGTTAGTACAGTCTGGTCTGAAGTTCTTGTACCAAATAGTTCATGAAGGAAACCAAAGATTCATCAGAAAGCAAATAGTACAACAATGGCTCAAATGAGTTCTTCATGGGAAGCCTTAGGCTAAAACAACCTAGAGATAGTCCCACCTCCTATTTTAGTGAAATTTGATGGCCGATTATCACCAATGTATCCACATGAGGCGAACGAGTTATTGGGGAGCTTCATGAGAAAACCTTTCCACTCAAATCATAGTTGTTGGGATTGGCAGCTGGATAGGGATCCAGAGCAAGGGGCTTGTAAAAGGCTAGAAAATCCTTGTGGTTGTGGGTGCTTTCTTCATACAATGCATATGTAAGGTTTCGCGACCCCCTAAATGTTAGGGATCTCGATCCCAAACTTTTGGGTATCCAGATCTCAACCTTTTCGGATCTCAATACCAACCTCTTAGGGATCTTTCTCCTAAACTTAAAGGGCATATAGTCTAGGATATACATACTCTTTAAAGTAGGGATCTCTTTGTTTATAGCCAGCAAGCAATGCAACTATATTAAAAGTATAATTGCATTGCTAACTGTCTTAAAAATCATTATTTTGGTTGTTTTCTTGGACTTTAAGGTGGGGATCTAGATCTCCTATGATGGAGATCAAGATCCCAAATTTTAAAAATAGATATGCTTTAAAGATCCATTTTCCGAAAAGCAAAAGTGAGATTCTAGAGCAGGATCACCGCCTAGGTTAAGTTATCAAAGGAACGTTCCCCCCCCCAGCCCCTCGGGGGGAGATGATCGGTAACGCTACCTTGAACGGAAGCTCCCTCCTCGTATACCCTAGCCCTAGGAACTGCTACCCTTGAACTAGCCCTAAGAAGGGACATCCCAGCATCTATGACTCAAAAAACCTAGATGGAAAGGTAATAACCGCATAAGCCATCCCAGTCCTAAGATCTAAGGGTGTCAATCAAGAGGGTCTAGATCCAGAACAACCACCTGTACCTAGTGAGTTGGGGTTAAGCTCTATCCAAGCAGGGTCCAGGTCCAAGTCCACCTAGACGCTAACTTCGCTAGCTCCAGGTCTGGGTATGGTCAACCTGACTAGGACCCCAATTTACTTTTTATAAGAGAAAATTTCAACTAAGTCAAAGTGACCCAACTAATTATCAGGCCCAGCTCTAGACCCCACCATCCAAAACTAGTAAATCAATTCCGATGTTAAAGAAATCGCAGGCAGGCACCTAAGCGTTTTGGGGGGCCACCTAGCCCAGAACAACGGACCTTAAGTTTTAAATGAATGCTCGATATAAGTTTTAAATGAAGAAAAACATAAGAAACTCAGTTTAAGTTTTAAATGATAATATAACAAGAAACTCGATATAAGTTTTAAATGAAGATATAAGATGATAGTTTTATTGACACCCTAGTCCCGAGAAACGATGAGTATATAATGTCAATCTGAAAAAAGTAATCGTATATAATTTCAAATAAGAACTAAAATATAACAAAATTATTAATTTATCAACTAAAGTAAAACAAAAATAATAGAATATCAAAACATGACATTGTACAAAAAAAAGAATCAACTATTCATAAAATCATTCGACATGGGCCCAATATCATCATCCAAATCAGAAAAAAATTCAATTAATCACAAAAAAAAAATCAATTTTTCAACTACCAACATGTAAATATATCATAAACGAAAAAAACGTAAAAGAAAAAGACAAATAATTCACAACATAATACATTATAGCAAAAACAAATCATAACACTTATTCAAATAGGATAATGCTTTAACAATATCAAAATCAAATTGATGTCGGTCCAAACCTCGTCTATTGGGCAGCCAAAAGTCCTCAAAGTCAACTACTAGAAGCTTCAAAAACACCAATGAATTATTGCCTTTGTTTTGGAAGAAGTAGAAACAATCAAAAATTTATCGATCTTTCGATAAATCATATGTTCGAAGTTTTTGGGGAGTTTTAATCTCTCTGACAGCCAAGGATTGGGTTGTGGGGGTTTTAGTGGGGGGGGGGGGGTATTACTAATTTTTACCCTAGTCAAAGGCATTTTTCCACCCTCGGCAACCAGCATCAAGGCGGCACCTAGGCAGCCGCCTTGACTGTAGCGCCTAGGAGGGTGCCAAGACGCAAGCCACCTAGGTGCTCCACCTAAGTTCTGCCTAGGCATTGCAGCAATTTAGCCGCCTA
This sequence comes from Amborella trichopoda, assembly GCF_054954075.1. Classification (NCBI taxonomy): domain Eukaryota; kingdom Viridiplantae; phylum Streptophyta; class Magnoliopsida; order Amborellales; family Amborellaceae; genus Amborella; species Amborella trichopoda. The sequence continues at coordinate 1,543,002 of NC_142339.1, read as the reverse complement.
GGCAGCTGGGCAGCCGAATTTTAAAACATTGGTCAATTCCAAGTCCCGGTCGACCTAGGAAATAACAGGTCAGAATCAACTTGACAAAGACCCCCATACAATTTTACAGCCCGATAAAGATACCTTAAAGCAAGCAAAAAAAACGTGCAAATCAATATTGGAATTGGATCTACAATAAGAGAATGCCAAACAACAACTAAAAATAGCATGCAAATCACTTATTGTTCTGTTTATGTTATCAAAGGCAAGGCTCTCTAAAGAGTCATGGGTGCATATTTAATGAGTACGATCCACTTAATGACGGATAGATTGCAAATTTTGGGATTACTAAACGACAATATACTTTGAGAGACCTCTAGGAACCTCTGTCATGTGGACGATCATTTCGAATAAGTTGTGATATTTTGCACAAAATCATATGTTGCCAGATTAAAATTTTGCAACTGCTAGAGAACATACCAACTCTCTGTTTACTTTTGGTTCTTTCAATAAGTCACTGGGAACCAATTATTGAAGTTTGTCAAGAGAAAGAAGAGTGCACCGTAAATAAAACTATGTATAAATAAATTCCAGATGATTCTAATAAAGAAAGCAACTGACCTTACCTCGAATTGTCATTTCTAACAGTTCTTGCATTACCAAAGGCCTCGAGAAGGGGATTTGACTGCAATAAGCAAGTCCAGAATAATAAATGCCAAAGAGAAGTCAAAACATGAATTGTTACAACCCAAGGGAGATCAACCATCACTATCACCCTAACACTATTCGAACACAACATGAAAAAAGTTAGAGAAAAAGCATGCATCAAAAGATAAATGCAGTAAGCAAAAGTGATCATTCAAGAGATAAGAGAGTCATACTTCAAGAACTTGTTGCTCAACAGTTCTGTCATCACCAGCAGCTCGGCCCCCAACATAAGTCAGATATTGCATTATCAGCTTTGTTGTCTCAGTCTTACCAGCACCACTTTCTCCACTAACCAATATTGATTGGCTTCTTCCTTCACTCGCCATGGCTCTGAAGGATAAAATCAAAGCATGAAATCAAGTTAAAGACTCCTATAATAAAAGGATCATTAAATTACCTTTACCGTCATAAAACCACAAGAAAGCACACCTGTATGATGCATCAGCAACAGCAAAAACATGTGGATTCAGCTCTCCAAACGGGGCCCCTTTATACTGTTCCATCATGTAAGTGTTATATAGATGAGGAAGCTTTGTAAATGGGTTGACAGCAATCAAGATGCTCCCCGTATATGTCTGCATAGTAAATAAGAAAAAGCAAAAAGGAAGAAACAAATTAGAATAAATATGTCAAAAATAAATTAGTTTATTATAAGTATGAATATCACAGAGTCTCCAATCTAATTTATAAGTGACAGTGAACAGATTCAATACCTCAATACGACGAAACTTGAGAATGGCACCCACTCTAAAAGTTTCATTTACTTGTTGAACAAAATGTTTATGGCAAGAAGACGAAATAAAAAAAGAAAACAACAAATGTGCAAACTACTCACATAAATATCATTGAGAGCATAACGTCTTGCAAGGTTATAGAGAACTCCAGGCTCATTCAAATAAGCCAATTTTGTCATGTCGTCAACCCCACCATGTTCAGCCTCCGGATCTCTTGGATGCACCTTTGATGAAGATGTTGAAAGCTACAAAAATGCATATGGAATAGGAATGTAACGGGCAAATGTTTCCAAAAGGGAGAGAGGTAAGGAATGGAACTTTTTTTTTTTTTGGGTGAAGGACGGCGAAGGGGGTGGATTGGATTTAGAAGAAGGAAAATATAATTATTGCAATCCTTAATGGTTGATAATTAATGCAATTGTTTGTTACAAAATAAAAAATCATGTCAAGAAGTTCCCAATAAAAGATAAATTAGAGGGAGCCTTCAAAATGTAGAAAGACTGACTTCAAACTCATTCTTTTTCTTTCCTTCTTTATCAGTGCTTTATACTCATAAAATGTTATAAATATCATTTGATTCAGTGAACAACCAAGGATAACATCTAATTGCTCCACACTTAGCAAACTCTCCAGACTACATATATCATCTTCCAACAAAAACAGAACATTAAAAAAATTATAACCAGTGCTTAAAACCCAGATTTGGATCAGGAAGTCCCCAATAAAAGATAAATAATTGTGTCAGGAAGTCCCCAACAAAAGATAAATAAGAGGGAGCCGTCAAAATGTAGAAAGACTGACTTCAAACTCATTCTTTTCTTTCCTTATTTATCAGTGCTTCGGAGTCATGAAATTAAACTACCAAAACAAACATTAAAATCAATACTTTGACCAACTCCAATGTTATAAAATATCATTTGATTCAGAGAACAACCAAGGATAACATCTAATTGCTCCACACTTAACAAATTCTCCAGACTATATATATATCCTCTTCCAACAAAAACTGCACATTAAAAAATTTAGAACCAATGTTTAAAACCCATATTTGGGTAAGGACTCACCAGGGGGACAAGCCCAAGTCAAGAGGGTCAACGCGGCTAAATCTTGTAGAGACTCGGTCAAGTCTATTGTGGAAAAGCATATAAAGGCCCCAAAAGGCAAAGCATGTAAAGGCCCAAAAAGTGTAAGACTCGGGCAAGTCTCATGGCATTTTCATGGGATCCACTAGGGTCCCGAGGTAACTTGTCTCAGGCAAGTCCTGGGTCTAGTCGACATGGAATTCCAAGGTGACTTGTCTAGGACAAGTCCCAGGCCAAGTAACCATCAGTCCTGAGGTGACTTATCTTGGTCAACTCTCTGTGTTTTAAGACACTGGTTGTAAACCTAAAATGTGAAGCGTACCTTCTTCCGTTGAGATGTAATAACAATAACATGTTTATTTGTGATATCTACAACTTCAGCCTCTACCCAAGCAAGATCAAGATCTTCGACCCAAACTTTTGCTCCCTTCCGAACATTCATTTTGGAGCCCTTCAAAAAAAAAATCCACTTTATTATAAAACTAAACAAAGAAGCCATAATCAACTACAACATGCGCCATTTACACGTAATTGGCCTCATTCAAGCAAGGGCATAAAACCAAAACTGTGTGATATACTAATTCAAAAGCTTTATTTCATACAGTTAACAGAAATACTCCTTAGAAACCACAACATTTGTGGATAGTGGGTTATGAAGCCTTTGAAAACTATAAATCCACATAACATATGCACACTGTTTTCATGGTAATAACTTACTATAACTCTTGTTTCATTCTTATTAAATCTTGTTTTAACAATCAAATTTTAAATAACAATGACTATAAGCAGACTAACCACTGTCTATCAAAGTTAGCAAAATATGACCACTTTTTTAGCAAATACTTTACTGCTTTAATTCTTGCACCGAAGAAACATTCCACACTAAATTGCAACAGAAGCAGTAGAATAAACTAAAACCTTACCATTTCTCAACTTGATGCCGCCTATTAATCCAAACCTCCCCTTACAGATATCTGACAATAAATGCCTATGAAATCCTTCAAAATTGTGAATGCATGAGTGCCAAAGCATCAAAACTTCAATGCTAAAGAGACAAGTGTTAGAGAGAGAGAACAATAGATGGGCGAGAGAGACCTAGCATTACAAAGGCACAAATTCTAAACAAACAAAATAATAGAAATATAAAATCCCAAATTAAACAGAGACATTACAAAAGCACAAATTTTAAACAAACAAAACAATAGAAATTGAGAAGAGAAGACATATATTTATAGAGAGAGAGTGCTCCATTATAAAGGAACAGTCTCTAAACAAGCAAACTATAGAAACATGTAATTTAGTGTGTGCGTGAGATAGAGAGAGAGGGGAAAGCATAATTACCAATCCTCCCATGCAGAATGAGGATTGGAGGAGCCGAACAAAAATCGTTCAGAATTCCTCCAAACTGTAATTCCCACGCTGTGAGCCAACACTAGTCAGGATGAGAGAGAGAGAGAGAGAGTAATATAGAAAGAAAAATAGAGATAGAGAACCCTACCAATCCTACCTTAGTGGAACCCGTTAGGCAGAAGCTAACCAGAAACCCTCAATAATTCCTCCTAAACTGTAAATAAACAAGAAATAGAAAAGGAAAACATTAGAAATAGCAGAGAGAATGTAAACACAGAGGAGCGCATTAGAGAGAGAGAGAGAGAGAGGAGAAATACAAAGAGAGAGACCTAAATACCCAGAAATCGCTTAGAAGTCAGAATTCCTCCTCAGCCGTAAATTACACAAACAGTAAACCGGAGAGTATTAAACACACACACACAGAAACCAGAGAGAAGTAAGAGAGAAACAGATAACAGGAAGAGAGAGAGAACTGGAAGAGTGGAAATAGAGAGAGAAACCTGTATAACCAGAAATCACTTCGAATCCCTCCTAAACGGCAAATTACACAAATAATAAACAGGCAAACATCAAGAGAGAGAGAGAGAGGGTCATTCAAAGAGCAGAGAGGCGGAAGAGAGAGGAAGAACATAAAGAAGATTCACAGAGAGAAGGAGAGAGCTAGCGTGTCAGTAAAGAGTGAGAGAGAAATTCCTTGGGGATTAAAAATAAGAGAGAGAGAGATAGATAGAGAGAGAGTACCATTATTACAGAATGGGAGACATCATATTCTAGAGAGAGAGTACCATTATTACAGAGAGGGAGACATCATATTCTAGAGAGAGAAAAAGAGAAATCAGATTCCTTGAGTTCCCGCTCAACCAGATGGAAGACGATGGTCAAAAATTTGGCGGAAAGGGCGCCTCTTTTATGTCTCTGCTCTTGCTTGCCTATCCGCCCTACGAAGCGGTTTCGTAACCCCCCCTAAATATGGCAAACGAACACTTTCTCTCTCTAAAAACTCTGTTTCTCTCTCTTATTAATTGTAGGAGAGCGGTAAAAAGATCGTGTTCATGTTCAAATTGTTGGGGAATCCGTGCACTAAGGAAAATTTTCATTTTACTATAAAGTTCAAAAAAATATTTTCTTTATGCTCAGGCCTGCTTTCCAAGAGTTTGTGTTGTGTTTTCTATTTTTTATTTTTTATATTTTTTTTCTATTCATAATAAGCTCGTATTTTTTGGAGTTATCACGATCTCACATATATAAATAATGTAAAAATTTAATTAAAAATAAATATAATAACTATAATACCTCTAAAAATTTGAAGATAGTTATGAAATTTAGTTATTTTTATTTAATTTGATTATTTTTTAAATATTTTTTTCAGGTTATAACGAGAAGTTTGAATGCCCTGAATTTGAGCTTAATTAGATATATATATATATAGAAAAATAAAATTAAGAAAACAATATTCACTATAAAAAGTTGGACTTAAGCATAGAATATAAAACATGGATATTTAATTAAGTATGAGAGATAAACTATACACAAAGACATGAATTTATTATAGAAATGTTTGTACTTGTGATGTTCTCGTGAAGATAAGAAGCAAACTATAAATTTAACGATGGAGAATCAATGCAACAAGGTCATCGCCATGCATGTAAATGATGGACGGTGATGACAATGAGACACCCAACAATGTGCTTGTTTCGGTGGCTCCCGCTCTCTCACGATTATGGCCTTTATATAAGGTTGTGATTAATAGTATGTAGTATCTTTTTTTTTTTTTTTTGACTACGTAGATTTGGCACATCTTTTAATATAGGACCATGATATAGCACTTCTTTTAATAATGCAGCCTTATTTATAAAAATAAGGTTGTGATGCGCTATAGTGTTTATTTTATTTGGACGGTATAAATTTGGCACTTTTTTAATACAATATCAATATATAGCATGTATTTTAAGATAGTGTCAATCTAACACCATTTAAATAAAATAGCCGGTGTAGATTACTACAACCTTATTTTTACGACTAATGTTGCAACCTTGTATAAACTTTTCATTTATTAAAATAACTTGAATTATTAACTGTGACATTTTACTCATTTTAACTATTTCAACTTACGACTATGCTATGTTTTACAGTATTTTATAATTAAATAAAAAACAAGGGGTAATTGTTATAACTTGGATGCTTTTGGATAAATTTCCATGAAATATTTTATAAAATCACTATAATTGTTCATGTAATAGTTTTTATATAACATATATGTGTCTATCCGTGTAAACTAATATAAGATTTTATCAGGCAATATTGGTCTAACCATTAGTCAAATAAATTAAACTAGCTTTTTTAAAAAAACAAAACAAAACAAAACAAAACTATAGTGTGAAACAATAAAATATATTATAAATAAAAGTTGTCTAAGTTTATTTAGTTGATCCAATCGATCAAACAAACTAATCTAGCTAGTCAATACCTATTAAACATTAATTGTAAAATGTTCTGTACTAAAATCCAATCTTTGCTTTTGATTACACTATCTGAGGTATTGGTCAGCGATCTTACTTGTTGGACTCGCCAATCCAATTATAATAACAACGGAGCTAGAGCCCGCCCTAGATTTATATAGGTTCCACTGAAACCCACATTGGCTCTGACAAGAACGAAAGACCTTTTGCTCAAGCCTTGTCCGAGCCAAGCTGGACCAAGAGTTGCCCCAGCCCAATAGATTAAAAGAATAAAAAAGCAAAATAAATAGAGGGTTGGGCCACCCTACGACCTTACAATGGCCCAGGTTGACCCAACCAAACCTTGGGATGCAGTTGCCAAAACCTTGGGCCATATTATGCAGCCAGGTCTTTGATTCGCAGGGTTGTTTTGGGTTGGCCCATTGTCACCCCTATTGACAATTGCATAAACACATCCATGTACGTGAAGGTTTCAGGGTGGCTTTGGCTTGTGACTTTAACATAATAAGGACTTTAAATCCCATAACATTTTGGTGGATCAACCCTCCACTGGATCAATAGGGATCAGCCGAATCACATGAACTGGTTTAGTTGAATTGACGATCCAACAAAAAGTTTAAATTCGGAAAACAAGCGAAACAGCTACATGAATCTTCGAGTATTATGCTTGTTTTACAATTTGGAATTTAGTTCGCTACAAAAGCATTAGAACTTTGATCACAGAAAAAACATACTTGACATGTGGAATCAGGTTCGGGTTAAACAGAGAGAGTCAGCGGGCCTTCAATACCAGAAGATAATCAGGCCAATTAATCCCCATTTCTGAACTAAATCTGCAGGCCCGTATCCAAATTAGTGACATTTAAAACACAATGAAATATATGTTCTTTCTCTATCTAAATACCAAATAAGCATTATTCAACCACATTTCCCACACAAAGCAAACAATAGTATTATCGGAAAGGGGTTGAATTGTGGTGGTAGCACCCATATACTTAATTACCACATTGCAATTTCCAATCCTGCAGACACCAGTTATTGATATCTTAAAAAAAGCGAACTCCCTAACTTATATGAAAAAATGAGTGGGGCTTGTCCACCCCCAATGAATTACCCCAAAAAAATAAAAAATAAACAAGCATAGAAAGGTAATAGCACAAAACTCATACGGTGATCCATCCAAACAGGCTCTTATGTATGAGTACTCTTGGGACTATGACGTGACATAGATATGGAAAGGTGTGCCAATGATATCATTTTGTGTGATATTGGGACAGACATGGACAGGGATCTTGATTTTGAAATGGCATTTCAAAATAGTTATAATTTTATTTTTTTTAAATTCCACAAAAAGGGTAAAACTATATTTTTGTTCTGTTGTTTAGCTAGGAATGGTAATGGTAATGTTACAAGTTTTGTTTTTTTGCAGTGATCCGCCAGTCCACCCTTTAGGATTGCACGTGCGCATGTGGGGTGCTGGTCAGATGAGGTTAAATAAGGTGTCTTAACTCTAAAGGAAGCATATTTCGGCGGCAATAACGGATTTATTTTGGGTGTTTTAACTCTCTAACATTAATAATATAAACACTATAACAATCAATAAGTAAATATCGTAGAGAGCATACTATCTCTTTGCTCCCTCAGGCAAGAGAGGCGCTTTGATATTTATTATGATTTTTACATTTGAAAATTGGCTACCACCTAGTAACCAACAGTTTATTTATTGTCACCTTTATAAGAAGGAAAAAGTTTTTATAAGGATACGTCGAGATGCATGACTATGAAAAATAAAAAAAAATTAAGTCTCATAAATAGTGCATATTACAACATGTTATTTACACCGTTCATTTTCAAGATTTTCATATGTTTATATATCTACTTTATTTTGACCATTTTAAAATTTTAAAATATTATAATTAGATATAAAAATAGATTTTGAGATAATCCTAAGAACATTTTACATCAAAATTATATACCATGATAAAATTTGAAGGTGGACCTTACCTCTACAGCTACGGATGCATCTGTATGCCAACTGCACCCTTATAAGAAACAAGCATTATTTAGAAACAAGCATTATTTTTTAAAATAGAAATGAAAATTTATCCAAATGGCCATAAGAGAAGAACTATTTAACTTTCCGCACATACCTTTTAATTTAATTTCAAACATCAAAAGACATGTGATCAGGAGTTGGAATAGTAAAGTGTAAATAGATGATCTCTCATTAGTGTGTTGATGAATTTCTAAAATAAAAAATATAAATTTGGGGTTTTTTGAAAGAGTGTGGTTTGTTGAAGACTGAGGCCTAGATAATCAAAGTAAAACACTCCTTCTAATAGTATCAAGAGCTGTTGTTTCAGTACTTAAAATATTTGTGATGGTCTGGAAATTTATTTTTACTTTTAATTATAAAATTTAAATATTCAAAAAGTAGTGTGGATCGAGCAAATATATGAGCACTGGAAAATCTATAAAATTGACTGTCCAAAAAATACATTACAAGAAACACTATTTCGAATACTTTAAATCCATTTTTTCTTATGTCTATACATCTTGAAGGCGAGACTATCGATTTGAGGATTTTTTTAGCATCAAAATTGTGAAGAGTTACAGGTTTATTTGAAGAGACTCCTTGTGTTCATTAATCATATGAATATACACACTTGTCTTTTATAGACAAATTACAAAAGACAATAATATAAACTAAATCATGGATACCTAAACCATACCCAATCTTATAATAAAGTACATATACTCTATCAACCTTTCCCATAAATACTGATTGTAATATATACTTTATATATTAACCCGATACACAATATATACTTTCATTTCACACTCTCCCTCGAACTCAATATATTATTAGAGAGAGTAGCTAGAGTTTGAGCACTAATTGCAAAAAACGAGCAGTTGAATCTTCATGTGCATGCTCAGATTACTTGATCAATAAGCATCAAAAGCTTGCGAATCAACAAGCATCGAGAACAGATGGCTTCAATAACTCTTAGAAAAATATCAAACAAATAAGAGAGTCGAAACAAGACTCAACATAGAGACAGATCTGAGCGTCGAAATACGACTTGGCAGAGAGTCGAAACACAATTCATCGGAGATGACAGATCAAAGAGTCAAAACGCGATTCAACAGAAAAGATAGATCAGATAGTCGAAATATGACTCGACATAAGTTGCACCGGCTGGGTGAGCAACATACTCATATTGAAATTTGGCAACAATGCGTCATGAATAACGAATTGACACAACTAAGATGAATCTGGCTCTGATGCCATGTGACGAGTCTCAGGTTTATCTGAACTAAATCATAGAAGCCTAAACCATACCCAAACTTATAATAAAGTGTAAACAATTTATCAACCATTCCCGTAAATACTGATTGTAATATATACTTTCTATATTAACCTGATACACAATATACACTTCCCTTTCATAAAAACAACCCATTATAGTTAATTTTGAGGGTATGCCTTAATTTAATTAATTAGGGCTTGAGCCTTGTATAAATTTTTTTTTTTTTGAAAGCTCAGTTATGTGTCCAAATCGGGTGGTCCTTGTTCATAATTATTTATGCATTTTTTTTAGCGAAATTTGATCAAGATTCACCTATAAATATCCTATTTAATATTTTCATTATATCTTTTGGTTTAATTTTAGAATATCGCCAAAATACAAATGGTTGAAAATGGATAAATTCTTAAATAGTTGATAAGTGAACTGTATTTAAATTTCCCTTTTTTTCTCAGGAACTTACACTTGTTTCCTTTTATTTTTTAAATTAATTGCTAGGTTTTGAGAGGTCAGCTCCCTAGATTTTGAGAACTCTGTCTAGGTTGGTTTTACTCGATGGAGAAAATGAGAAAATGCTCTTGCGGGACCACAAAATCTTTTTAAATAATTAATTATATATAAATAAGGCCCAAAAAAACTAGAGGTTGAAGGGGCATCGAAGTTTTCGTCATTTTGTTTTAAATTGTCGTGTTTTCGCCGAGTCCTCTCATTGCTCGCGATCTCTCAAAACGTGCAACTCGCGTCACAACTCACAACAGCTATTTGAGTTCAAATCTCAACCAAAATTTGAATCAACAAATGGTTAAAAGGCACATAGATTTACTTTGTAATTTTTTGGTTTTTTTTTTTGAATGTTGGTATATTTGTCCAAACATCAACTATTAATTTCATAAATAAAATGGGCCAAGCTCAAAGAAGAAATAGAGATAAACTCCTTACTTTTAAGGCTGAGAATGGGTCGGACAGGGTTGAGATCCACCAAGAACTGGATTTGGATTTAAAAAAGTATATATAGGATCCAAATCTGAACGAATTTAGAAAATTCATATTTGGATATGGGTCTAAAAAGTATGCATGGAATCTGGATCTGGTTAGATCCAATTACTTATTTTATATCTATAAAGTCATATAAAATGACATATAATAAACAAAATTATAATATATATATATATATATATATATATATATAACATAATAATAACTGGGTCGGATATACATCAGATCCACCTGTACCCACATCCGATCCAAATTCCTATTTGGATCCAAATGTCAGATTTAGATCTGACTAGGTTGATCCAAAATTTGGATTTTGGATAAATTCTCAATCCTACTTACTTCTAACAAATACTGATATGGACTCCCAAAACACAACATAACTCCAAATTTTGAAGAACCTACACTATCAACTACTTAAAAATCCCCACTAACCACATAAAACAACTGCTAAAGGATGCGTTCCCTCTTACCTACTCAACCCAACATGGGCTTTTTATGATCACTCTCCTAATTGTTTTAGTAATTAAGTGGGGAAGTGTCATGTACTATTGATAGGAATGAAACTTCATATATTAAATTACGGCACCTTGCCTTTTTGACCACTTAGCCCTGAGCCTATTGCTCATGAATTTACTTGATAAAGCCAAGCATTTCATGGCGTGCTTTGCTATTGCAAATGCCGGTACAAATATTCAAGGAAAAGGTTGAAATGAAGTTTATTTTTTATAAATTTGTTAAAATACATTTAATAGATCGATTTGATATATTACTTGTATTTCTCAATTTGATTTAAAAAACCCATCAAGCTGCGTAATGAATTGGAACAACTGAAACGGATAAAATGTTAAATCTATTTTTTAATACTAACTTGGGCCCCAAACTCTCCCAATGAAATTGGAACTTTAGATGTTATACGAAGCACGTGCCATCGATACCACTTCATCCTAGAGACCATTCTCGAATGAGGTCATTTGCAAATTTGTTTGTTTTTGAAAATCCACCAAAAGTAGATTTAGGAATCACTCAAGATGCATTCTTCAAAAATTAGTTTAAATATGGTGATCTTAAAACATTTAGAATGGATAGTGTAAAATCAAAATCTAAAACAATATATTATAAGATTCAAAATCTATGTCTTTATTTGATCAAAATTATAGATCTCAATTAAAATTTTCGATATAAATTTTACATTTAAAATGTGAGCACTATGAGACCGACTGGTCGAACAAAGACGAAAGTTGACCATGGTGAAATAGGAGTCTCGTGTGGTAGGGGTCTCGCTCAATGGGTGAAAGGTACGACATGCATAATAGGTTGATGTGTCTGAATAGTTCTTATCGACATAGTCTTTTGGCACCTCGACATCAACTCATCACACCCTGGGGTTGAAGAAGGTCCCAAGGGTTAAGTCATTCTCCAATTCGAGTAGTACGTGAGCTGGGTTTAGAACGTCGTGACACAGTTCGATTCCTATATGTGAAGAATCTCAGGTTTCTTTGAAGAGACTTTTTATGTCCATTGATCATATGAATATACATACTTGCTTTTTATAGACAAATTATAAATGACAATAATATAAACTAAATCATAGATACCTAAACCATATCCAAACTTATAACAAACATGATACTCTATCAATCCTTCCCGTTAATATTGATTGCAATATACATTTTCTATATTAACTCGATACACAATATACATTTTCCTTTTACACTCCCCCTCGAACTCAATATGCTATGAGAGAGAGCAGCTAGAGTTTGAGCACTAATTACGTGAGTAGTTGGATCTTCAAGTGCATACTCATATTGCTTGATCAATAAGCACCGAAAGTAGCAGCGAATCAACAAGCCTCGATAACAGACGGCTTCAGGAACTCTTGAAAAAGATTAAACAGATTAGGGAGTCGAAACACGACTCAGCATAGAGACATATCAGAGAGTCGAAATATAGCTCGGTAGAAAGACAAATCAGAGAGTTGAAACACGACTCGGCAGAGAGGATGTATTAGAGAGTCAAAACACGACTCAGTAGAGAGGACAGATCAGATAGTCGAAATATGTCTCAGTAGAGAGTCAAAACGCGATTCGATAAAAGTTGTACCAACTGGGTGAGCAAGAGACTCATCTTGAAAGTTGACAACATTGCTTCAAGGACGAAGAATGGACACGACTGAGATGAATCTAACTCTGATACCATGTGAAGAGTCTTAAGTTTATTTGAAAATACTCCTATACTATGTGAAAAGTCACAGATTTCTCTGAAGAGACTCATTGTGTTCATTAATCATATGAATGTACAAACTTGCATTTTATAGATAAATTACAAATGACAATAATAGAAACTAAATCATACATACCTAAACCATACCCAAACTTATAATAAAGTACATATACCATTCCCATAAATATTGATTGCAATATATATGCAATATATACTTTATGCAATTAACTTGATATACAATATACGCTTTCCTTTCACACTACTACTGCTTGTGTTAAAGGGTGAACTGTGAGCAACCAACCCTAGTACGAGGGGACTGCGTTGGGTCAACCTTTGGTTTACCAGTTGCTATGCCAATAACAGCACCTGGTAGTTAAGTTGATATGGAAGAACTATTGCGCCGCATTTGAGCTAAAGATATAAACTCACTCTCAAAGCAACGAGACCAGTTTACGTAAGTCTAGTTACTTATTATCTTAAACATTGGAAATCCTTCACTATACAAGTACTCGTACAATTTTTTTAACAAAACTCTAATAAGCGATAGGGGTAGGCACTACGAGGGGGCGATATCGTACTAAACAAAAGTACTTTCTCTTTAGGGTGTTGGGGCTTTTTTTATGACAAATATAATAGGGGGGAAGAGGAATCATCGACGAATCAAGCATGCTCCTCATGCAAAAGAGATACTTATTCCCTTCGGAAAAAATAGCTTATTGGGAGGATTTTTCTAATATGAAAATTTGGTATCCACATAAGAATCGCTAGATAATTAATTTTTTAAAAAGAAAAATGAATTCTAAGTTTTTCAATAGTGGACCTCCCCAATTCAATTTTGGGACGATATTTGTTTTTTCAAGCATATAGAGTGTGAGATTTTGATTTTTCTTTTGGTCATAGGTTAAAAAAAGTTACATCTCCCAAATTTAGGGATTCAAAAGATACTCCTAACTTAGATTTTACCCATGGGAGCAAATAGACAACATGCTCATGCAGGAGTAGCATCACATCTCAATGACTGCATGGGCTGGCACGCCAAAACCTCATCCCTATTTTAATTGTTGATTGTTTTGGGGTATATAAACTTAATTAATTGTTATGGTTAAAGTGAGAAGGGGGAAAGAGTATATGAAAGGTTAATTTGGACCAAGAAAACCCTTTGCAAGGCAAATACATGTGCACCCTTCACAAGGGAGGTTTGAGGTTGATTTGGATTTGGTTTAAGGAGAACTTTGAAGTTAGGATGAAGTTTCCATAAAACTTAGGATTCGTGAAAACAAAATAGAGCCTCACCTCAAATCCTCATCCAGAAATCACTTTTGACAATGAAAATCTCCACAATGACTCTAAAATCAAATTTTAACACTGACAATAATTTTTTTAAAAAAATGTAAAGATCTTGCGGATTAGTGAACACTTATTTTAGGACGAAATGGACAATGTAGATAATTTGTTACAGTATACACTATTTTTAGAGCTTGAAATCCTTATTTTTCTTGCTTGAAATCCTAATTTTTCTTCACAACCATAATGTTCAAACCGAAATGATCCATGTGTTTTCCAATGCTTGAAGTATGATGAGTTATGAGGTGAGGCTTTACTTATTGTGATAGGGCTACAACCCTATCAAACCATTTTCCTTGAAGTTATATGATTTATAAAAGTAGGGTTGGCAATGGCGGTGTCGTGGCCCACCCCGGTCTCCTCAATTCCAAAGGGCTTGGTCACAAAATATCCTTAGGGTTGGACTAAGGCTAGGGCCAGGGCAAAGCTACGACAACAATGCACGAGGGTTGGGGCTAGATAGTTTGCTGTGGGATTGGACTTGGGCTAGGGCACGACATCCTTGGGCTGTATCGACCCAATGCTTTTCCCTTACTTTTTTCTTTGAATTTTTCAGGCCAACTTGAGCCTAGGCTGGGCCATGGCCAGCCCCACATAAAAGGGATTATATACAATGAGAAGGTTTATTTTCGTTTACTACCATCGCAAATCCTCTTGCCGTCAGATGTATAATCAAAACGTGTAGAGTGTACTAAGTTCTATGCTTAGGGTTATGAAAAATATTTTTTTATAAAACCATTGGAATTTTGTTGAACTATAAGCATAGTAATGAAATACCATTCTAATTATTTATGAAGATTATCAAGGTAGGAATGGAACTCAAGATGTTACGTTATGATACCCCGCCGCCCTAACCACCTAGGCCTGAAGGCGGGAGTACATTCATGAACAATACACCTTTAACAATGTCATTCCATATATGATAATTAAAAGTAATTACAATTTCTTTTGTTATAACTAAAAATCTTTAGGATTTTATTGTGCGGAATATTACACAAAAATAACATTAGAGAGAGAATCCACATCAACCAAACCTTATGTGCGACGCAGGAGAGAGAGAGAGACAGAGGGAACCCACACCCATAAAACCTCGAGTCATGAATGAGGAACAACCAAGTAAACTAAAGTTTTGGGTTGGGTAGGGAGAGATAAGTATATGAAATTAGTTATTCAAATTTCACTGATTTGGAAGGGAAATTGCTGATTTTTATTGGGAATCGGTAAGAACCAACCTGTTCGTTGTTGGAACTAAAAATCGGTCAGATTTGATGGACATGCATAGTTTTGTCAAAGAACCAGGCAAATCTGTTAGAGAATTAGTTAACATGGATTTCTTAAATAGCCTAGTTCCCATTCATTTCATTTTTTTATAGTATTTATACCTTTTTATTTTTTCAAATGTAAAGTTATAACCTATTTATTTTTTGGCACCAATTCTCACACCGGAGAAGGAACTATATATTGACCTTTTTATAAGGAGGTCACAATTACTTATAACCATCCAATGTGAAATCTGAGGGTTTGGATGTATCACAAAGTTCGATTTTTTTTTTTGGGAACTTTAAGCTTAAGCCACCATGTGTCCTACAACCCTTCTTTGCTCAGCCAAGGATAATTGGTTGAGGCATGGCTGCAACAGTGGCTGTCCTAAAAGACCCCATGACCTGTATGAGCCCCAGGGTAGGAGGGTGGGTTTACAAGGCACAAGGCCACGGCCTCTATGAGACCTAGGAGAGGAGGGTGGTTTTATATACTTGCAATCATGAGTATGACCTGAACTCAAGTTTCGGGCTCGTGACCACTTCCTACCGCCTGGTAAGTGAGGAGAACAGGAGCCATCGGTAACTACTTTCAAAGCACCCATAAGTCAATATTTTAAAACTGCAGGAGACGGGGTTGAGGCCGAGGCCATTAACTAAGAAGGAGAAGCAATCGGCAGGTGCTAGAATGAAGATGAACATGAACTCGAAAGTCACCAGGTTGCTGACGAAAAACGATCGAGAATGGTATCAATGGGATAGAGAGAGAGATTGGGGTGGAGGAGTGATGGAGAAGATCTTAGAGCGCCCGAGGAAGAGAGGGAAAACTTGAGAGAGAGGGGAAGGCGGGAGAGGAGAGGATTTCATTCCATGATTTAGAGACGGCTTTGAAGCTCACAATGGATTAACAGGAAGCAAAATCAGTTATATTGTGAATGTAAATTTTTCCATTTTGCAATATCCGCCTGAAACCATCACACTCAGGATATTATTGTGAATGTAATTAATGCAATTAGGCTATATTTAGTACTTGTGATCTTATGAACATGACCCATTTTTAGGAGGTAGAGTTATTTAAAAGGGAATTATTGAAAATGGCAATTGGTAGATCTAAAAGGACGCGGTTAAAAGGTGCTCGAAAATATATGGGGACTCATGACCACATTGGGAGTATGATCTTAAATAGAGTAGAACGACGGACCGTGTAACCGACCCCAATTATTTATAAGGGTATGGCTTAAAATAGAGCAGAATGATGGACCATGTAGCCAACCCCAAATAATTGGAAAAAAACTATGATCATGATGATTAGTTGTGAAATAATAATAAAAAAAAAAGTTAATATAAATTGTCAACTTCATACTATAGAAGTAAGAGGCATCTCAAAAACCCATTGAAAAATATTGCTTTAATATTGGAAAACCCTCTAATAGATCAATTCATCATGGAGATGTATATGTATTAAAAAAAGGAAAAAAATAAAGATTTCAAGTTCTAAAAATAATGTACTTTCTAGCAGGTCGTTTTCAAGATTTTGAAATTTTATAGAAATACTCGAGCTGCACCATTTATAGAAATTTCAAATTTCATAATTAGGTTCAAAGTAAATTTTGAGGCCACCCTAGAAATTTCATACCCCAAATTGACATATTATAATAAAGTTTGAAGGAGCGCCTTACTCTAATTATTCACGGTTAACGACTTATGTAACTTTTTTTGCTTGTAAAGACAATGTATTGTTTTTAAATATTTGAAAATTTCCAATAAAAAAATTAATCATAAATATTTTTTAGAGAGCATGTTTACTTTAAGTTTTTAAATATTGGAATGAAAATGTCTAATATTTGAGAAATATAGGAATTGGCTGCAAGTATTTTTAAGTGAATAAAAATAACATAAATATAATTTAATTTAAATAATGATAAAAAAGGAAGAAAAGTTCATTTCTACTATTTGAAGAAAAGTTTGCCTTAATTTTAAGAAGTATTTTAAAATTATTAAAAAAATAAAATAGTGGCCATAAGGTATTTCAAAAGCAAGAAAGTTGCACTGAAAAAATACCTGGAAATTTTTTATTTCTATATTCTTTAAAGATCACAATCATCAATGAATTTGGAAATAATAACAATTTTTAAAAAATATAAAAGATTTTAAAATTATTTTTCTATTTCAAAACAATTGAAAATTAAAGCTTTATGATATAAGGAAAGGGAAAAAGAGGGCCACACCTTTTATAATGAAATATAACAATTAAATATTGTATTAATAGCTCAATACTATTAAGCCAGTAAAATCTTAATTTAAGCCACATTAAAAATCTATTCTTTTGTAGAAACCCTAGACCAATTGCTCATATTATCAAATATAACAATCAGCAAAATAAAACAATTGATGAGTGGCTTTATCAACAATGTTATTGAATATTATTGCAAATTATGAAAAATAATATATATATATATATATATATATATATATCATCGTTCTATTACTACTACAGCTATTGGCTCATAGCTTCAAAGACAAAAGAAAAATCTTCTTTTGTTTCCTGTGATTGAGAAGCTAGGAAGTAAGAGTGTTGTGCAGAGAGAAAGTTGAGCTTCTTGGTCTAATAAAAAACCAGAGAGAACAAAAGAACAGTAAGAGTTATTTAAAAAGAAAAGAAAAAAATAATAATCATAAATTTAATGATACACCAATATATTTCAGAAATACGATATCTATTTTTTGACCTATTTCTCTTCTCTTCTCTATTTGTGTTATTGCAACTTCAACATATTGCTGCTATATATACCATGCATAGAATGTTATTCTACTGCAATTATTTATTTAATAATTAGAATGCAAAAGTTAGGGAGAGAGAACCTCATGAATCTAAAAGGTAGTGTGAGAGAGACCTGAAAGGAAGAGAGACATACATTAATTCTTTCATGTGAAATTACTTTCACAATGTGATTTCAAAAACATACAGAGAGGAATACAAAATGCAGGCATAGAGAGACCGAGAGAGTACCTCCAAAACCTAAAAGGATAGAGATAGAGTACCTCCAAAACCTAAAAGGAAAGAGATAGAGAAAGAGGAATCCTATTGGATTGGGAAAGCTTTCTATGTTCTCCCTACAACATAGAACTTCATCATGATTGATGACTTGTATTATTATGAAAAAATAGATATACAAGATGGAGTCAAAAGGACGATTCCGGAGTACTATAAATGGGATTTGATATAGAACAAAGAGGCATAAGGAATAGAGCTATTGTAATATTATTATCTATTGCCAGTAAATAAGTTATCTCGTGGACGTAGACACATTGCTGAACCACCTATATCTTTGTATTGTGGTTAGTTGTTTTTTTTTTGTGTTTGTTTATTATTTATTGTTTTTGTGGATTGCCTTTTTGTTTCTATACTATCATCCCCTTTATCCAACGGTTCATTTTTTAATGGAGGGTTAAGATTGCCCCAATCACAATGTCACGTCTCTATACTATTTTATTTTTAATTTTTATTTTTATAAATTGTTTTGTCACCAAACACCAAATTTTAGACGTCCATTCCTCTATTAAACTCGCACTAACGAAAAATATAAAAAAATTATTTTAAATAAAATAAAATAACCAAAATACCTCTGAAAGTTTAAAGGGGTATTTTGGTTATTATTTTTTATTGAACAATTATTGTTAATATTTTTTATTGGTACACCCCAATGAGAAGATGACACGTACAAAATTTCATATCCAAAAAAATTGTATTAAAAAAACTAAAAATAAAATACGTTTAGACGTCAGATCTAAGATCAAACCATAGTGACTCTCTCGATAAAAAATAGACGGTTGGATAGTAGGGGAAGATAGAGCTTCCATGTTGTAGGGGGACATACAAAACTTTCTCATGGACCGTCTCTAATAACTCTATTTATTTAGAGAGAGAGTAAGAGAGGGAGAATCGAGATAAGTTTAGAGAGAGGTAATCCTTGGATTTTTTTTAAGGATTACTTAGATCCAGACCTAAAAATATGATGTGGGATTCGGATTCGGACGAGACCGATCAAACTCGATTGGACCCGAGCCAAAAAAATAAAATATCTATGTATTTAAATATATTTTAATAAATTAAAATATGTGGGAACAAACCTGACTTAACCCAAACCTAAACTCAAATCGCATTCCAAATCCAAAATTTGCACCCAAACCTGACTCACAGGGTCCAATTTTGGACTAATACCTATATCCAGGTTGGGCCTAGCCGGCGGTCCTGGGCCCATTGCCACCTTCGTCTCTCTGTCCCTAAACTTAGCACCTAGCCACCGATCATTTTAATTGCGAAGCACCTCTCTCTCTAAACTTAGCTCGCGAAGTAAAAATCTCTCTTTTGATCTTGAACTAATCATCGACCATTGCGAAGCGTCTTCTCTCTAACTTAGCACCAAAACACCAAGCTCCTGCCATGGCCTCTTACGAACGAGAGATCTCAGCTGCCGTAGCTCGCCTTGCCCTAGCAGGCGATGGCGCTCTGCTAGGCTTCACTCTTGCCATTTTTGCCCTCCAAACTTGGTCCAAATTTCGATCTAGCTCCTCTGCCCTAACCAAAATTCGACAAGCCAGAGCCTTCCGAATCTCTGATCTACGGTCCCTCTTCTCTGAAAGCGATGAAAACCAGGCTGAAGGCGGAAAATTGGTTGTGGTTAGAGGGCAAGTTCAGGCAAAATCCACAGTTGATGGAAATTCGAAGGTTCCTCTATTTTCTCAGGATTCAGGGGAAAAGGCGGTCGTAATTTTGAGTACACAGACTGTAAGATTACTTTGCCTTTGTTGTCTTTAATCTTTATCAATTATTCATAGAAAATATGCAGGATCAATTATGTGTTTGTTTAATTTTTTGTTCCCTTAGTTTCTGAGCATGGAGAGTGTAATATTTGCTATCTCTTTGGTTTGTTTTTCTGTTATTATTGGGTTTTCATCTAAGATAACTTTGAGCTCTCGAGAGAAGTTTAGGAGCTTAGAGTGATCGTTATGTAGTGTTTTAGTTTGTTTCTCTCTCTGGATTTCTGTCTACCAATGTTTGTTTTCTTTATTTCTCTTATGTGATCTCTTTCTACAGATTTTTATAGGAACAACCAAATGTGCTAACCAATTTAGAAACCTCTCTCTCTCTCTCTCTCTCTCTGTTTTCATATGAATGCATTATATGATGCAAATGTTGGCCTTTGGGTCTTCTAAAGCCAATTTTTATTGGATTTCTGTTAACTACCTGCGGTATACCAAGAACATTAACTGCTGCGAAAAACTGGTATCACTATTCAACTGCGGCGTGAACTGCACTATCTCCTTGACTGCTGCAAAAATGAAAACATCGTTGCAACTTGCAAATTACAGAGAAGACTGGAACACAAAGCTTGCACTAGTCTGTAAGAGTAAACACGCAAGCTCAAAGCTCAAACTTTCTAAAACAAAGAGAAGTTTCCCCAAATGGAGGTCTGGCAATGGGCCAGGCGGCCCAAGGGCGGGGGTAGGGCCAGGCCACCACGGCACGAGGAGGCCTTGGCCAGGAACACAAATAAGGCCTGTAGTTCGAGGAAGTTTTTTTGAACTTCAAGTCTAGTTAAAAACATAATCACAACCACCGCATTTGAAATCTGACTAAAGAGAGTGATTGTCACCTCTTTGTATTAGTAAATAGTCTCCTTGTATACTTTTCCATATACACACATCTATATAATTTTGTTTTGAATTTTGAGTTTAGTCAATGACACCCTTACAACCACCTGATTTGAAATTTGATGGGGAAATAGTGTTTGTAAACTCCTTGTACAAAAAGTAAATGGTCTCTTTGTATATTAGCATCGTCGTTAGAGCCTTTTCCAACTCGTTGGGGTTGGCTACACTAATCGTGGTCCACCATTCTGCTTTATTAAGGGCTACATCCTCAATGAGGCCACAAGTCCCCATATCTTTTCTCACGAATTCTAACTATGTTATTTTGGGCTTACCCCTTGCATTTTTTGAGCGTTCTACTTGAACTAATTCGCACCTCCTAATAGGTACTATATTGGGTCGGCGTAGCACATGGCTAGTCCACTTAAGTCTACTTTCACTCATCCTATCGCCTATTGGTGCTAGTGTGCCACACCTAAATTCTCCTAAATATATTCATTTCGAATTCTATCATTTCATCGTCATCTCAACTACACTCATTCTATGGGTAAGTTGTTTCTTGAATGCCCAATATTCAGCCCCATAAAGCATAGCTGGTATCATAGCTGTCCTATACAATTTCTCCTTCAGCTTCATTAGTTTGTAGTGATCACATAAAACTCCGGTGCATATCTCCACTTCACCTACCCAACTCTAATTCTATGTGCAACATCTTCTTCTATCTTTCCATTTTCCTAAATTATCGACCTAAGATATAAAAAATGCTCTTGTTTTGGTATTTCATGGCCGTCAATCTTAACTACTTCCTCATCTCTACTCCTATTATTACTAAACTTGCATTCCATATACTTTGTCTTAGTCCGGTTAATTTTAAAACCTTTAGATTCTAGAGCATCCTACTAAAGTTCTAACTTTGTATTGATGCCATTCTGGGTCTCATCGATCAAAACTATGTCATCTGCGAACAACCTGCACCACGGTACCTCATCTTGTAGGTGCCTAGTTAAATTGTCCATAACTAAAACAAAGAGATATGGGCTCAATGCTGACCCCTGATATAGACCTATTGTCACTGAAAACTCACTCGTCTCTCAACTAGTTATTCATATACTAGTTAGCGCTCCCTCGTAGATATCTCTCACCAAGTCGAAGTAGTGTCTGGAGACTCCTTTCTTTTCCAACACCCACCAAATGGTCTCTCTCTCTCTCTCTCTCTCTCTCTATATATATATATATATATATATATATAGGGCACATGTATTCCTCTTCTTCATGTGGAAATGTTTGCTTAAAACTGAAATGCTGAAGTGCCTGTAGAATATAAATTTACATCTCATTTTGTGAATATGTCACTTGTTATTGCAGCATATTACTTTTGGATCCATATTTTGTCGATGTTCTATAGATTACTCGAAGTTTGAAATTTACGGAGAATAGTATTAAACTGATTTAACTTTGGGAGATCTCTTACTGGTTTTCATTTGTTTGGTCAATTTCATTTTGTGAAGTGTCTATATAATGAATGGAGGGGTATATTTGGATGGAATTTCGATTGGCGTGCACTGCTCGGGAGATCTTTGAAGGAGCAACTCACTACCTCATTTAGAATGGTAAATTTTCCTTCCAAAAAGTATCTTATTGATAGTAGTTTTATATGAAAATCAAGTAAGACTTTAAATTCAATTTGTGTATCTCCTTTTCGTCATTTTTGCATTCTGAATTTTTGTCAATATTTTGCTTACTTCTTTAGATTGTAAACTTATTAATTATGTTTGATCCATAATATTTCTCTGAGCTACTCATTAGTATGAAGCATTCACAAGAATTGGTAACTTAGCTGTCTTCTTGGCAACAAGTGAAGTGAGTGATGACATCTTTTCTGCCTAGTAGCCCTTATTATTCGAAGGTATTGGGGAAACAAGAAATGCTGAAATGTGCATTTGATTTGTTGCTAGTTATAAGTTCTCTTAATCTCTCTCTCTTGCTCTAATATGTTGTATACATAAATTTCTTGCTGAGTAAGTACAGGAGCTCAATTTTGTGAGTCTGGGTACTCTAATGTATGAAGCGCTTGTTACTTGTTCCCATGATTTTACGTATGATTGATTATCCATAACTGCTTGCTCAGTGGTTTGGGCTCGTGGGCCTGTGGTTAGAGTGCAAGGGCTTACAATACATCAGTGAATGCTCAATAGGAAAAAGCAAAGTGCTTGCTTATCCCAAATCCGTCTGATCTCCCTGCCATGGATGAATTTTCTTAATGAATAGTTGTGTTAGGGTATGCTTCAAGAGAACCATAGAGGCTCGTGGTTTAGGACTTAACTGTCCCATAAGGAGGATTTGCTTGAAGATCCACACCTAGAACTGGTGTCACAAGGTATACTTATTGTCGAAAGCGCAAAAGGGCTAAAGTTATGAGTCTATTTCCGAAGAATGATTACACATCCAGTGAACAGCATTACAGCACATGAATATTATTGTCTAGTTTCTGAAACACTCTTATGTAGTCTTTTGGTTCGACAGGTATTAAGTTATGACTTCTCAAATTGGTGGGATCAATAAAACAGTTAAATTGAGCATCTGGTATCAACCAAGCAGAATAGGAGATGGTGACATGTGGTTGTACCCCGTAATCCACATCATGGAATTGTCACAAGCAATATTTTTCATTTGTGTTGCATGGACTGGAGAGCCACTATACTCAAATGTGTTTGGAATGACATAGAATGGCTAGTTCTTATCTCATCCTACAACATCCCCATCCATGGCAAGATGAAGATATGTCGGGTTTTCTCATGCGAAACAGTCACCTTGCCTGTGGGAAACCGTAAAGTATTGTGCTTTGAGGTTTCTGACATCAATTTTAAAAAATAAATAAAATAAGGCATCTCCATGATTAACTGTTTTAAGTATTTTCCTTTGTGACATTTGAGCATTTTTACTTTGTGGACCTATTGGATATCTTGGTTAACTTCTTGACAAATGTTAGCTATGATGTGGATTCCTTACATCATTAAGTTTATCATAACAGTAAAGCAATGACAGTGGCAACTATAGCTCATCACTCCATCGAGCCATTGATCCTATTACCGATCTTTTCCGTTGTGACATTTGAGCATTTTTACTTTGAGGACCTATTGGATAGCTTGGTTAACTTCTTGACAAATGTTAGCTATGATGTGGATTCCTTACAACATTAAGTTTATCACAACAGTAAAGCAATGACCGTGGCAACTATAGCTCATCACTCCATTGAGCCATTGATCCTATTACTGATCTTTCTGAACTTCTACCCAGCTAGATAGAGGTTTTATTGGTCAATATGCTGTTTTTTTTTTTTTTTGGGTTGTTCAGTGGGGATGGGAACCCCTACCTATAGTAGGAATGGAACCCAAGACGTCATGTTGTGGCGACTCACTACCTTGATCACCCCAGCCTTGAGCCCATTCCTAGGTCGATATGCTGTCTTTTGATGTTCTGACTTGTCTTCAGCACATCCATTTTCAAGTACTTGTCGTCTAAATGTGACAATGGTCTTAGACTTTTAGTATCAAGAAAAAATTGTATCCCTTTAACAATGTGTTATCTTTCACACTCTAATTTATGTTCTATTTTCCTAAATTGAAATGTGGTCTGATATGTCTCTTTCAGGTTCCATTTGTGCTTGTTGAAGATGGTAACTGGCTGTGTTCTGATTATGTCATTGTTAACCCGGAAAATTCGAGGCATTCATTACCCCTTACCACTGTTTATCATCAATTGCGCCCCATTCAGGCTACCCCTTTCACATTCTTACAGGCTATTTTTGGACATGGGTATCCAGTGAGTTCTTTAGCCTAGAATGATGTTTTTGTACTTCTAGTGTGATCTTTTATTGTGACTTTCTTTGAAATCCATTACCTTTGAAGCTTCTCTGCCTTGGGCCCTTGGCTCCTAAGCAACATACAAATTTCAAATACCAGGTGCTTAAAATTGTTTATTTAATGTTTGTTGTTGGAAGGTTGGCATTTTAGATGAAGAGAAGATCCTCCCACCCGGTAAGGAAATAACTGCAGTTGGCCACTGCAATTTGCAATGTGGAGTTCCTGAGATCAGATCCTGTGAATGGCTTCCATATTTCTTGTAAGTGAATTAGATGAAAATTTGTTATATTGCTTTCGAGACCACATGCATGGCTCTCTAGCTTTGGAAAAGTGTCATTTTGGTGTGGATAGATGGATAGTTCAGTAGATGGGGAGTGCAATGGCTTAATTTCTGAAAAAAAATTCCATTGTTCTAAGTGGTGGGGTGGTGATTTATGGTTTGTATTTGGGTTTATGCTTCATTTAGGTAGACCCATGCTATCATGTGTAGAATGTTGAATTTAGATGTTCACTAGTAATTAGTTCATTTGTGACTATCATTTTGTCATGTTTTCTTCCAATCACATTTCTTGCTTTCATGCAATACATGCATTTATGCATATATAGTCTCTAGCTTTTCACCGTTCTAGAACTATTCTCTCCCAAACACAATATAACGTGGTTTCTACTATTCATTGTCTGCTATGAGATGCCTTTTAGATCTAGGTTAGCATTACAGATACAACTGTCATTTCATGTTTACCATATGCTTGATTTGACCCATGCAGGTCTGACTTGACTAAGGATCAGTTGGTTGCAGATCTTGCACTTCAAACAAGATTTTTGTTTTGGGGTGGCATTTTGCTTAGCACCTTGTCCGTGGGTATCTTAAGCTACTCTTTCATAAGGTATCTTATTTTTTCAGGCTAAGTTTTTTTAAGGTATTGTTGCATTCCTTTTAGATAGTTATAAAGTATTGTCAGCCTTTAGCTGAGTGAAGTTGCTTTGAGATTAGACACAAATGACTTTAAGGTGATGCAATTTCTCTATGTGTGAAAGTTGACAATTATTCAGACAAACAATAGTTCTGATGTGTTCGCTTCATAGCTTATCTTCTCATTATTGGGGCTTAGCGATAGATTTTTGTGCTAAGTTCTGTTTCTGATTTGTTGTGACTGAGTAAATTAGGTCGTAAAATGATATTTCAGCACTCAATCTGGACTTTCACAATCTTCTAGTAGCTTTTCCTATTTGGTAGAACTCCAAAGCATCCATCTTTTTGTTTATTTCAAGACAATAGCATTACTGTTGCTTGTCTTTGCTTCTACTTTTGAGAAACATAATCCTAGTTTTCAGAAGGTATACTGTGAGTACCAGTTTCTTTTGGAAAGAAGGGAAATAGGTTAACTTAGATTCTTTTTACCCTATTTTTTACTTGATTCGCTATTTCTCTTTTCTTTAGCAGCCCACCTCTCTCTCTCTCTCTCTCTCTCTCACACACACCCCTCAAAAGAATATTACAGACTTTATACAGGTCCTTGTCAGAGTTTCCCGGGTGTTATGTTGCTAGGCAACAAGAAGGTGATGTAAAGACATTCACGTCAAACAACAGCAGTTATCCTATTCCCATGACGAAATACATGATCTTCCCAGGACCATTTATATCTCAGAACTCTTCAATAACAAGTAAAAGGAACGAAGAAAATGAAAGGGTAAAAATGTCACTTTCGTCTTTGTGCAGGAATAGGAGTAAGTGGCAAGAGTGGAGATCTTGGAGGCAAGCCCAACAACAAAGAAGCTCTACGCCTGAGATGACTGAAAATGAGGAGACAGGTGATGTACCTGATGGACAATTGTGTATCATATGCCTAATGAGGCGAAAGCGCTCTGCTTTTCTCCCTTGTGGCCACCTTGTTTGTTGTGCTCGTTGTGCTGCTCTTGTGGAACATGATGCTATTCCAAGGTGCCCATTGTGCAGGCAGGACATTCAAAGCTCCATCAGGATATATGATTCTTAGGGGTACGCATTCTCTTGTAAATTCTAATACTATAGAACTTGATATCAATACATATTGAAGAGAAAAGTTCAGATGCATGAGTTTTTCAACTGAAAATTCTTTGTTAAGATGCTAGTGAAAAGTTTTTAGTGTGTGTGTAGATAGATACATTTCTGCAGCATTAAAAAGTTTTAATGTTTCTTTTTGGACATTGACAAAAGTTTATACTGTAGTTTTTTTGGGAGTTACCTATTGAGAGGGACATGCTTCTGATTGTATTAATCTTCTTCACCTATTACACAATTCTGGATTTCTAGACATCAGAAAATATTCGCCCCAAAATTATATACAAAGTTATCGACTATATGTATGATGCTGTATAATGGTTCTGGTTATATCAATTGTTCGCACCCATGCACACTTTTCCTGATTACCGATTGATCTTTATCATCAATAAAGTTCAAACATATATCCTTGTGGGTTTTGTTTCTTCGCCAAGTATTCTAAGAGAAGTTACGAGAGTAAGAGAGGCCACATGCCTTTGAAAAACTGAATTTGCCAAGAGTAGGCAAGATTTTCATATTCTTCCCTATCATATGTGGGGTTATTTCTTAGCCAAATATTCTATGGTATCAGGGGTTTTACCCATCTCCATAGTCTTCAAGGACAACAATTCAGGAACTCCTGGAGGGTTAAGGGGCCCTTGGTGGAGATCAGAGCTTATATGGAGAAAGGAGTAAGAAGATTTTGATGATGGTGGTGATATAAATTACAAGGGCTCAGCTTTGAGAGATGTGGATGCATGGAGATGCATTCGAAAAATTCAATAGTAGCCTTCATTTTGTAAAGATTGTACAAAAGCAAGCTTTCTATACTTCATTTAGGGGTCGTTTGGATGCCTGAAAATATAGTGTTTGTGAAATAAGCAAGCTTTCTCTACTTCCCTCAGGGGTCTTTTGGATACCTGGAAATATATTGTCTGGAAAATATATTATTGGCGTAATACATTATTTGTAAATGGATTGTTACTGTTTGGGTAGTATTTAGATGCAACTTGGTAAATACATTGTTACTGTTTTGTTTGGCTGTCGGAAGAAATATGGGAAATGCATTAACAACATTTTACTAGCACTTGCCTATAAACTATTTGGCTATGTCGGGAAGAAATATGGGAAATGCATTAACAACATTTTACTAGCACTTGTCTATAAACTATCATTTTTTTTTTTTTTTTATCACAAAATTCTATTGAAATATGGAATTAAAGTCATCATCACACCATTCCAAAAATATTTTCTAATAATGTCATCACCATTCCAAAAAGATTTTCTAATAATAACTTGTACAATTCTAAAGTCATCATAACACCATTTCCTACTTATTTTGTAGGCCTTTGGCACTTATAAAGAATCACATGTATTCGAACATGATTAGACTTTGGTTTCAACATGATAAGTCATTGGAATAATATGATTGGAATAACATGATTTTATTGTGATAAGCCTTATTTTTATTTATTTTTTATAGAAGTATTTCAAATGTCTCTCTATATAATTTCAAATAAACAATAAATTTATGATACCAAATTCAAAATCTTTATGGTACAAGTTTAAAAATGAGAAGAAATTTGATTAGTAAATTAGAAGGTTTGGTAATTACAGTAGAAAATTTTGAGGCATTAGAGGAGACTAAAGAGGTATCTTATTTCAGTTGAGATTTTACTAATATCTTATGAGGATTATGTTGTGTGAAATTTTTTATTACTATTGTATTGTTTAATTTCTATTTGATTACCAATTATTATTTTTATTAATGAGGGATACAATCATTTCTACATCCCTCTATCCCCAATGTGGGTTGTAGCGTTGATGTGAAGCCATATCTCTCATATAACAATCATCTTATATAACAATTATGAGGATTATGTTGTGTGAAATTTTTTATTACTATTGTATTGTCTAATTTCTCATTGATTACCAATTATTATTTTTATTAATGAGGGATACAATCATTTCTACGTCCCTCTATCCCAATAAAAATAAAAATAATGCTTATCACAATAAAATCATGTTATTCCAATCATATTATTCCAATGACTTATCGTAACCAATTATTTATCATGTTGAAATTAAAGTCTAATCATGTTAGTGTCAAAGACATGCAAAATAAGTAGAAAATTGTGTCACCATGACTTTAGAATGGTACAAGTTGATAATAGAAAATATTTTTGGAAGGTGATGATGTTATTATTAGAAAATCTTTTTAGAATAGTGCCAATTTCACATTTCAATGGAATTTTGTCACCAAAAAGACAGAAATGATAGTTTATAGGCCCATATTTCTTCTAGACATAACCAAACAGTGGCAATGTATTTACCATGTTGCATCGAAATACTACCTAAACCGTAACCATCAAAATACTACTCAAACAGTAACAATCCATTTGCAGGTAATGTATTACTCAGTAATAACGTTACTTTAGTAATATTATTATTACAATAATATATTTTACGGACAATATATTTTCAAGCATCCAAACGATATTTAAATCTCTCCCTTAAAATAAAATATCTCTTTGGTTAAATCACTCTATTCCATTCTCTCTCTCAATAATATCTCTCTCACTATCTTTCCCAAGACCATTTTCTCTCTCCCTCCATTCTTTTTTTAAATCTTTTCCCTAAAATAAAATATCTTTTTTTAAATCACTCTTTCGCTTTCTCTCTCAATAATATATCTCTCTTTCCCTGAACGCTGTATTTCATTCGCTTCTTTCCTTAAATCATTAGGCAAGAGAAATACTTTCGCTATTCTTGCAGTTTTTTTTTTCCTAATTGCCCCCTATCTTTCTCTCACAATTCTCTCTCTCCCTATCTTTTTCAACACTATATTTGTCTTTTCCGGTCTTCTTTCCTTAAATCTCTCCCCTAAAATAAAATCTTTTTCCTTGAATTACTCTCCAGTTCTCTCAGTAATATCTCTCTCTCCATTCTCTCTCTCCCAACGTACATTCTCTTCTTTTCTTAAATCATTATCTCTCGCAATAATATCTCCCTCTCTCGCTCTCTCTCATTCTCTTCACCAAAAATAAATCTCCCTCTTTCCTTAATTCCCATTCTCCCATTCTCTCTCTTAATATAGAAATGAATTCAATTTTTTCTCTTACTTTTTCTTTAAATCTTTTGCACACCTCTTTCCTATCTCTATCACCTCTTTTCTAAAATATCTCATACATCATCTTTTCTAAAATCTCTCTCTCTCTTTACTTTCTATATTTTTTTTATTTTACACACTCTTTCTAAAATCTCTATACTTTTTCTTTCCAAATGGCCTCTTTCTATTTCTCTCTCCCTCTCAAACAAACTCAAATCTTTTTTCTTTTACCCTTTCTTCAAATCTCACACACCCTCTTTCATATCTCTCTCTTTCCAAAAATATAACACTCTTTTCTAAAATCTTACTCTTTCTTTCTTTACTCTTTACAATTGCTCTATTACACGCACCCAAGTACTAATTAGTCTAAAAGGTATACATCTCTCTCAATGTGGTCACTCTCTCTAATGCCCAACCTTAACAATATATGCTTCTAACTTGATCATAAAAATGAATTATTTTTAGTTTTTGATTAATTAAGTAGTAATGAATTATTTTTTACTTTTAGGTCCATTAACGTTAACTTTTACTTTGTAATATTGTTCTTTCCCAAGCCTTTGATGCTTTTCTCTACACAGTCAAATCACATAATTTACATGGGCAGCTAGAGGTGAGTTTATTAATATTTTTTTAGATTTCCTATTTCCTTGAAATAGTTTTTCTACGGATATTTCAATGAATAATATTTTTCCCAATCCTTCGCATGAGTTGGAATGGTTGAAAAATGGAAAACTGTTAAATTGTTGACAACATAGGAAATTCTCTACAAACATAGATGCATACAATGAGTACATCTCTAAACTTTGCTTTCTTGAAACCATATCTCTATGTGTGTACTGACTATGTTGAAATATATGCACTAATTTAGCACTGAAATTATAATATATTAGTAAATTTATTCTCTTTTTGGTAAATTATAATATACTATCTTAAAAAATAATATCAATACAAATAAATCATCATTTTAAGTGTTTTTGTAATCAATATAAGTGAAATTATAATATTTATTAGTAAATAATTATTTCTAGCCAAAAAAATTTGTTGCCTAAAAGTATAAATAATTATAGTTTATTTTATAAAAATATGAAAATAATATAAGACAACATAATCCAAATTATGAAATAATGTTATATAAATTATTTTTTGTAAAAAAATATATATATTTTAAAAATAATGTAATAATTTTATTTTTCATTTTTTTGTATTTTGTATTTTTTTTTGTTTTGTTTTTTTGTTTTGTTTTGTGTTGCTTTGTTTTTGTTTTTTGTTTTTTGTTTTTTGTTTTTTGTTTTTTTTTTTTTTTTTTTTTTTTGTAATTTTTAACATCCACAACGAAATTGAAAAAAAAAAAAATCTCTATCACTTTTATTTATGCAATTTGAATTATTTAATTGTTTTTGTTTTAATTTGTGCCAAATGGATATGTGTTAAGTAAATATTTTTAATATACTGTATTAATTGTAATTATTTGATACAATATTCAATTTTAAAGATTCCTCTGTTTAAAGTAGATTTTATAATTTTTTTGGTATCTGTTAATCTTATTTTATCATAAATAATATATTTATTTATTTATTTCTTTTATGGTTTTAAAAAATCATAATTATTTAATATTGTGAGGATAAAATTCAAGAATCTTACGCCATGTTTTATTGAAAATATTTATCAATAATAAATATGTTTCAGTCATTAATATTAAATATAACGTGCAACGTATGTGCGTATTGCTAGTTTTATAGTAAGTCCTAGGCTTTGCGATAAAAAGTAAAGCGACACTTCAAAAACCCCACTGAAAATGTAATTTCGGTGCTGTAAAACCCTCAAGTTGATCATTTTAATTACAAAAATTGTGGACATTGAAAAAAAAAAAATAGTGTAGCTAATAAGATATTTAAACCGTTTATTTTCAAAGTCTTTACATAAATGCTAGATTTGCACAATTTTTGGAGCTTAATTTTCTAGCCATCATAGGTTTGTCAACATTGAAACTATATATTCGGACAGGCCGTGATATGCGGTTCTACTTTTTTTTCTAAAACCTACGCCTAGCATCTACAGGCCCTATGCTAAGAGCTCACCTCTTAGAGAGCTACTTCTAATACAAGTACTCGGTATAGAAGTTCTATTCCCCCCATCCAGCCATCCTATTTACCAGGGAAATAAGATATTGATCATTTGATCTAGATTTGACGTCTCATAGTAGTTTATTTTTAGCTTTTACCATACAAATTATATAAATATAAAATTTCGTATGTGTCATCATCTTAAAAGTGCACATCTAATAAAAAGTAGAAAATATTTTTAATAAAATATAATTACCAAAATCCTCTTGAAACTTTCAATGTTATTTTGATCATTTTATTGTGAGTATTATATATATATATATATTTCAGATCTTAGTTTAAGAAAGGAGTGGGGGCCCAAACTTTGGTGTCAAAATGTTTTGTAGAAACAAAACTAAAAAAAAAACAATGTAGATTAGGGGAAGTATAGAAAGCTTCATCCAAGTACTCATGTTGAATTCTCACCTTTTAAGAGAAAAGTTTTGGTAAGATAATTCCATGGAAAAACTAAGTTTCAAAGCATTTATTTGCATGTACAAGTGGTGTTACTAAGTAGTTGCAAAGCAAAGTGGTCTTTTTCGTGGTTGGATCCTTTGTATATAGGCTAGTTAGGTGAAAAGCTTTTTTTCAAGCCCCTCTTCCATGATAAGACCAAGCCGCAACTTGAATATATTTTGAAAGTCATTACATTCACATGGCCACTAGCCATTGTGCACATGAAATTCTTAGAGTATTCTCTCTTATTATGCCCCCATTTGAAAATATTTTGAAAGTTGTAATATACATACCCATTAGCCATATTCCTCATGGAATTTTTTGAAATATACTTGGGATCTCTCGACCCTGGATGGTTGGGATAATGTTCGGATGATGATGATGTTCGTTAGATCTCTCTTGTTGTATCCTTAAATCTCTCTCTCCAAATCTAATAGGACATTCTTTTTTTTTTTGATCATTAAGAAACCACAAATTTCTTTGTTAAAATTTTCTCTCCAAATAGGGACATTTTTCTTTGGGTTGATCATTAAGAAACCACAAATTTCTTTCTTAAAATTTTTGTAGAGATTTTTTTTATACATAAGAAAATATAGTGTTTTTATTTCCCAAAAGAATATAAGCACAAATGCTTTTATTTTTTAAAATATTGAAAATAGTGACGGTGGTAATTATTATTACAAATAAATAATGTGATTATATACTATTAGATGTGAAATTTGATAAATTGAAGCACGGTTTAAAAAAATGGATTGGTGACTCAAAACGTCCTCTTACCATACCTATCGCATCGGTGGATCGGACAGGAAAATAGGCCGAATAGCAAAATTTTTTCCCAAAGTTTTTTTAAAAAATCACTATAAATATCTAAAACTAGTGTTATTTTAGTTTCTAAAAGAAATAGTGACCATTGCTTTATGTTTTTTCATTAGCGAAAGCTTTCTAGGTTCCCCTACAACTTCTATGTCCCCCTTATCCAACCCTCCATATTTTAATGAAGGGCTAAGATTGCCCCCATCAAATTGTCACGTCTCTATACTATTTAATTTTTAATTTTTTTTATAAACTTTTTTGACACCAAATTTTGGACGTCCATTCCTATATTAAACTCGCACTAACGAAAAATATATAAAAAATATTTTCAGTAAAATAAAATGACCAAAATACCCCTGAAAGTTTCAAGGGGTATTTTGGTCATTATGTTTTATCGAAAAATTATTGTCAATATTTTTTATAGGTGCGCCCCAATGAGAAGATGGCATGTACAAATTTCATATTAAAAAAAAATTGTATTAAAAAAACTAAAAATAAAATATTTTGAGACGTTGGATCTAAGATCAAATGGTGAGTGGCTCTCTTGATAAAAAATGGATGGCTGGATGGTAGGGGAACATAGAACTTCTATGTTGTGGGGGGAACATATAAAGCTTTCCCTTTTCATTATTGTATAAAAAATATATAAACATTGAGAATCTGTTTCATATCGAGTGTTTATTGTTTATAAAAATTATTTTATAATCAAAATAAAAATTACAATGCAACATAACAATAAAATGAATATTTGTAACTCAATTTATTTATTTTATTATTATATTAACTTAGGATTTTTTATTTTTGAAAGAAGATATGGAATAAATTTAATGTAATTAAGTAGTTAGAATATCTTTTTATAATTATATGTAATTAAAACTTAACTATTTGTATTGTTATTTTTTGTAAATTATAAAAACAAATAAATAAATATTATTAATAAAAAAACTCTATTTTATTGATTGTTTCATGTAGATGACTATAAACAAGAGAGAAGCAATCAAGAAAAATCAAGTCAACGAACATATCCTTTTCCCCATTAGAAAAAAGTGATACACCAGTTCAGGTACAAGATGTTATTATTACCACCGGGGAAATTAGACATCCAACCCGTAATCGCAATAACCCAATTGCAAGAGCGGAGATCTACCAACTGAGCTATATCCCTCGGGCCAAATAGAGCATGCATGAATGAGTAAGATGCTTCTTCTATTCCATGCGCAGTTGGGCCATCCTGCTGGGCCATCCTAGACTTGAACCAAAGACCTCGCTCGTGAAGTAAATCATTTCACCTTCGATTTGATCAA
Source organism: Amborella trichopoda (assembly GCF_054954075.1). Taxonomy (NCBI): domain Eukaryota; kingdom Viridiplantae; phylum Streptophyta; class Magnoliopsida; order Amborellales; family Amborellaceae; genus Amborella; species Amborella trichopoda. The sequence goes on along the minus strand of NC_142339.1, from coordinate 1,508,244 downwards.
TTGGGAGAGAATTTTTTAGAGATATGTGCCAAATTTAATGGTGATCTTTTAGGTTCCTATACACATGGGTGTGGGAAAGGATCATTATTTTTGTATAAAGACTAAGCAAACTCCTAAATGATGTATTACATAAACGCTACCATTGACAAATTTGCCTTTGTTGAAATATGGAATGGGATGTGGGCAGGAGAAAAGGGCGTTGTCAACGCTGATAAATAGCATGTGGTACTGTTTTATGGGGTTTTAGGGCATGTGATGCAGATGGAGGGACCCGTTCACATTTTTTGAACACTAAATTGGTTAGTCTCATTTACAAATGTTAGGATTATTCCGGATCGGGTTACCGATTTTTTGAACACTAAATTGAAGTAAGTTACATAAATTTTATTTTGGACTTTGTGCTCAATGACAGATCCCAAACCACCCACTTTTGGTTCGCAATGATTGTGATTTCCTTAAATAGATGGTCATACTGTTGTACATAAGGGCCTGACCCTTTTTGAGGTCGATGTATCTCGGAACCTTGATAATCTTTATTGTTTGAATTGTACAAGGTGTCGATCAAAGTCATATTGGACTTAAAAATCAACTTTGACGATAGTTACTTGATAATCTTAGGCTGGATGGGTTTGGTGGGGTGGTGCGAGATTGAATGGGAAGGCTATCTTCTCCTATGCTGGGCCAGCAAGGAGTTAACCACACTGAACTTCTCCCCTCATGTTTTGAGGGATTGAAGATTTTTAAGGCTAAAAACTTGGGTTCGGCTTTGGTGGTTGAAGGTGACTTAGGTGTAAGAGAGAGATGAGGATCCTTTGGAAATTGAGATCGTTATGGCTGCAAATTTTAAATATATGATAATCTCCTGATAGCTTTTGTTATATGATAATCTCCTAGCCCATGGTTATAGGGGGACCGAGTCCTTGGCTAAGTTGTGCTTCCTCTTCTTTGGCTATGGTATGGTTAGGGACGGATGTAATCCTTTGGTTGTAATCTCTTTCTTTTTCAATAAATTTTGGTTAACATTTTTTTTTTTAAAAATACAGAGGGTCATATTGTATACATTTCTCTAAATAATTGAGGTATCCATAGTAAAGGATTCGTGAGGAATTAGTAATAGTTGTTTCATTTGAAAATGGCCCTATTTTCATGGAGTCGCATGTTGGGGAGTTGGGACCACCCTTTCCATTTGATTTTTCCAACCAAGTAAACGATTTTTAACCTCATGCACCTTTGATTACATGTGTTTTGTAAAAAGAAGCAATAAAAAGATTAGCTGTTCCTATCATTTCCGTTATGAGGTTTTAAATAGAAATTTGACTAAAATGAATATGGCATTGTTTAATGCGTGAGGCTGAGGTTTCCCAGGTTTTCCATGGTTTTGGGACCAAAATCCAAACTACTTCGAATTCATGTTTGCTCATAAAATAAAAAAAAATAAAAAATGGAGGTCGCTTTGCTTTATGAAACTAATAAGGCCATATACATATGGGTTATTCTAGAATTTATCATACTAATGGTGATTTTAGAAAATTCTACTCTCAAAATTTGAACAGTGAGTTGTCCTTAAAATAATTACAATCACATTAATTTATTATTCGTTCTTAAATTTCAGAGAGAGATATTGATTTTTCATTTACTTTAAATTCCAAATTTTGATTTTGATTTTTCTTTATTTTATTTTTTGATATTTTCTTGGATTACCAATTCTAATACAATTCGGATATTGGATGTAGCAAACCAACATGAAAATCTTGGGGTGAACGATCACCCCCACTGATCCGGGTTTTGAAACGCTGATGCAAACTAAGATGGAAGAAGCTTCAGATTGCCTTGCCCATATTAGGACTCTCTTTTGATTGGAGAAATCAACTACTATGGATCTTAAGGTTCAAAGGTAAAGCACCTAAAAATTTCCTTAACCAAAGTAAATTGTCTGTAATCATTTTGGACAACCAGTTCTCTTGTTTGTACTCTTATATCTTAATCATAGAACCCAAAAATTAGATCACAAAGCATCCCAAATAATGAAATAAATTATTGACAAGTGGCTGTAATTTGCCCCATACTTATCCTTTATTTGGTTTATTTTTGACAAAGTACTGGATGCCAACATCCTATGTTCAGTCCCCAGTAAAAGGTGTTGGACGGCTACACTCTTTTCTTCCAAGAGCCTTGCCTCATCGCACATTTTTTTAACTGAGAAGAGAGAGAGAGATGATTTTTAATTTAGGGTGAGGTTTGACTCCCATTTGGAGAGAGATGTTCAGTTGAGGAATGACGTTTTGAAAGAGAATTTCCACACATTCAGTTTTTAATGAGAGGCAGATGCGATTTCTCATTGCATGAAGTTTTTAGGCTTGGTAAAAACAAAATAAATTCTCCCCTTGCAATTTCAATTTATCTTTTGGAAAGCACTTAAAAGTTAGCTGTGAAGTGTTCAGGAAAAGTAGATGAAAACATTAATTACAGAGTGTCAGGTTTTCATTAATGAAACTGATGAGATGTTTTGATTTTATTAAAGCAACTGATGAGATGTCTTGGTTTATTAAAGCAAAGGATGAGTCATCCTGGCAGCATTAATTTTGGCCGGTGAAGGATCAGATGAGGTAACATTGATGACATCAGCGGCTATATCATAGCCTACGTTATTGATGACATCATGTTTTGTATCATCGAGACATGTGTGCTGAATAATTTTACAGTCGAGCTGTCCCATAAAATATTATTTTAATGTTCTATCATATTGACAATATTGGCTTTTCCTTGCATACTTTTTTTTGAAGCTTTGATCTTTCTTCGAAATCGGTTTCCTTGATATACCGCGATTTTCAGTATTCAAGAATTTATTTTATGGCTTTGAAATCATTATACTCTTCTTCTAGGGTCAGGATTTCAGTCCCAAAGCCGACTGACTTACATGATTCATAAACGTCTTTGAAAACATTATTTTAATTCAAAGATTGTTCAAACTTTTTAGCAAATTTTTTGACTCAGGGTTTAAGTTTATATCATTTATTATTCCTAAGCCATATACTTCAGAAATCTTTTCTAAAGTTTTTTGTTGATTTTTTGAAATATTTTTAAACCAATGATTACATGGCAATAGAAATCTATGTGATGGTTCTAAAATCAATTTGGCACTAAAATCAATTTTCAACATCGACAATGAAATTTGAAACTAAAAAAAATAGTGCATATCTATAAACACTTAATTTTAAGGTGAAATAGATAATTTGTTACAATATAAACTATTTATAAAACTTGAAATCTTAATTTTTTCTTTACAACCATAATGTTCAAGCCGAAAAGATCCATGTAAAGGTTTTCCAATACTTGAATTACAAATTTCGATGCGTTATGAAGTGGGGCTTTACTTATTTTGATTGGTTTGTCAAACCATTTCCCGTTTTCATTTGGGGTGAGGAATGATTTTTCGTTTGGGGAGGGGAACGAGTTTCACATCTTTAGATGTGTTTTGGTTTCGAACTGCTAGTTCTGAATTGGTTTTTTGTGTTAAAAATATGGAAATGTATGTCTCCATCACTTCAGGGTTGCTAATTCCAAACTGGCGTTTTGCTCACAAGAATATCGATTCGGAAGTAGCAGGTTTCAAACCAGTGAGATAGACAACGAACTAAGGTCGTTATGGAAAACTAGAAAAAGCGAGAAAAAAAGAGAGACATGGACATAAAAATATGGTATATCAAGGACTTTTTTCTACTTCTTCTGTTCACATGGAATATTACTGTAATTATCTAGAAAAAAGAAAGCACCCAAGCCAAAAAAGAAAAAAGAAAAAAAAGTGTAATTTATGATCATTATCAATCTTCATTATGCCTTATCTCAATTGTTTGAAATCGGCTAATTATTTACAAAAATGACCCATCACATGTGACTCTTCCCCTTCTTCAAAATTTCAATTAACCCCATAATCTCAAGTTAACTCTAAACCCCCTTCCAAAAAAAAAAAAAAAAAAAAAAAAAAAAAAAAAAAAAAAAAAAAAAAAAAAAAGAGGTGACCCCCGAGCCCTTTAACCTATTTCCATCCTTCCCCTCTCTCATCGCTTAGGCACCAACCAAAGAGAGCAAAAAGATACAGGCTGCCCCTTCCAAAACAGAGAAAGACACCCCTCATCCCCTCTCATTTCCCACCCAGAATCATATTTTTTCAAAAATACCCTCCCAGCCTCAACCATCTCTTCCCCCAAAACACCCCCAATAAATCCTAAATTCCTCATCTCGTCCCCCCACTTCCTCTTTCCCCACCATTCTCTCTCTGCACTAAAACACATCTCTGCAACTTCTTCCTCTATCAATCTTCTCTCTTCACACTCTCTCCCCTTAAAACCCACACCGCATGAATCCAAAAACCGCCATAAAAACTCCACTCCCTCGCTAAACCACCTAGTAAAGCCACCTTCCTTTCCCCCAAAACCGCTCTCTTGTGATGCAAAACCGTTTGCCCCAGGACCGGTCTCTTTGGCCGCATAACCGGTTTCGTTCGAGTCAAAGCCGATTTCATTTGCCCTAAATCCGGTTTCTTTGGCTTTAAAACCAATTCCTTTGTCAGGTAAACCGGTTTCGCCACCATCAATTTCACTTAAAAACATAGCCTCTGCTCCTAAGCCCTTTAGAAACCCGAGAAATTTCCGGCGGTCACCATTATTTTCAGAAATTTCATGGAGCCGAGATTGCACGCAAATCGCCAATCTCTCGCCTGGAAAGATTCCTAAGTCCTCGACCGTTAGATTCTCTAGGGCTTTTCTGACCACCTTGATGTCCAATTTCATATTGAATGAGGTTGCAAACCTAGTGAGCCGCACAGGAAAATCGTCGCCATTAGGCCCCGAAGCGAATGGCACGATCAAGCCCGTCACCACCGTGAGACGCAAGCTCATGGTCGGCGCCTTCCTCGCCATCGCCTCGATGAATGTGGGCCATTGGATCCCATGCGAAACACCAATATCCAATATATGCAACGTCGAGCCCATGTCAACCGGACTTGAGCCCTGGCCTTGTGGGCTCGAGCCCAAGGCTTGGATCAGGGCTTGGTTACAAACCGTGTGAGAGAATGAAAACCAAGGGCTGAGCTCGTGAAACTTGAGTAAGGCTCGGTGCAATGCCCGAGGCTCAGAGTTGGCGAACCCGGTGGGTCCTGGCAGGCTCGGTTGCTGCTCGAGCCTACGAGCTAAGGCTCGGAGCCCATGGGCAGCGAGTCTATGGTTCGGGTCACCTGATAACGAGGCCAAGTCCCGTAAAACGAACAACAAATGGTGAACACGGGCGTTATTTCGGGCCTCAATTGCGGACGCGCAAGGATTTAATAGTTGCTCAGCCCATCGGGACTCCTTCCCGTTATTCTTCCCGTTGCCGCATCCCTTTGGCTTGGCCTCCGTCGTAACGGGCGCTAACGCCGGCGTAATTTCGGCCTCGCTGCTCTCCCCTGTCTGAGGCGACAAGCTGCCGTTACGTTCGCCTACAAAATCGTCTTTTCCGTTACCGTTGCATGCCCTCTTGCTCTGGTCGTTACTGCAAGCGTTATTTGGTCTCTTCCGGCCGTTTCTGCCGCTGCCGTCAATTCCTGCAACTTTTTCGCCGTTACCGTCGCTGTCCCCGTCATCATCACGGTCGCCATAGTAACCGTCAAAGACTTCTCTGCTGCTGCCGTTTCCATTACCGTCACCGTCAGTTGAGCTCCTGTGCTTGCCGTTACAGTTAGGATCAAGCTCGACGGGTTCCCAATCGCACCAGGAGACGGTGCCGTCAAGAGAAGGTAACGGGGACGGTAACGGTAGGAAGGGGTCGTGACGGTCGGCCGTTAGCCATTCGAGGAGGTCGGAGCCTTCACCGTCCGTTAGGGGCGGGGGCGTGCCGTTAGCCAACATTGAGTAATTTGGAATTGGAAGTTTGTTTCTCTCTCTAGAAAGTTGGGGAATGGGACATGGAATCAGTGAGATTGAATGGGTTTCGAATTGAGAAATCTCGCTCTCATGAGTTGGGGTAGCAAATTTGGAGCCAAAAGGGAGAAGGGGAGGAGAGAGAGAGAGATTGATGCCGAGTTTTAAGCGTCTTTCTCTCTCTAGAACACCAAATAGAATGGAGGGAGAGAGAGAACTGATTGTAAGGGGCTCTGCAGCTGTGAATTGATTGAGAGACTCTCTCTCCAGCAGGTGTTTTGATTTATAGTCTGGTGTTTCTCTCTCTGCAAGCTTTGTGAAGGGCTGTGAAGTGTAATATAGACTGAGAGCTCTGAACTAATTCTTTGAGGTCATGCAGGGAAGAGATTTTATAGACAGAGAATGCGTTCAAAAAAAGAGATTTTATAGAGAGAGAATCTAGAGAGAGAGTGAGTTAGAGAGAAGGGGAGATTATCTTGGGAACAGGGTCTATTGAGGTAAGCGAGAGTCGTACCATCAATTAGACTATAAATCATCGAATATCTCCTCACTTCTTCCATTAATATCTTTCTAGACATTTTTTCTTCACCTTCTTGGTGTTGTTCTAACATGATGTTAGACATATTCAAACCACTCAAAGTCAATTTTCCCTAAGTTTTATCGCCTATCGATGATTTCAAATGTATTTCGTTCTGATATAACATTCGATCAAGATTCATAATAAAAATATGATATAAATTTTACCAACCTCACACAACTGTTTTTTCTTATTTGAGTGTGGAATCTGCATTGGTAGAGAGCAATCTAACAAAATAACTACTAAAAGCAAAAAATAAAGGAAAATATATTTTTCGTACATCTCGTTGATGATTTAGATATTTCAAGTAAAAAAACACATACTAAAACATAGATTTGTCATTATATACATAAAGGGTGGGACATGCACAAGGTGTCCACCTTAAAATAATCAAAATAAAATGCAATGCACCTTTAAATATTATTAAAAGATGCATTTTTGGTGCCATAAATTTTTATAATGGCCTAAAAATCTACCGATCTGAATATAGTGGAGGCTGAGTAGAACTGCAAGTCTAGTTATAAAATATATTATTTTTAGGACATGAGATCTTTTATTGTCATTTCTACATCGAGATGATTAATTGCAAGACTTTTGGACATGAAAGCAACATTTTCAAGTGGATTTTTGATGTGCACCCTATTTTAATAACATAAAGTTGACACTTTATATAAATTTTTTTTTATAAATATAAAGAAAAAGTATTAGACCACTTATATTTTTTTATAAAGTGGTCACTATTAATCTTGACCATTAGATGTAAAATTGAGTGGTGATATTTATTTTAATAACCAAGTACAAAATTCAAATGAAAATTTCTAGAGCTTTTTGACATATACAAACTATCAAAGTTCTTCTCGTATGGTTATAAGTAATCGTGACCTCTTTATATAATAGGTAAATAGTCTCATTGTGTATAATCTTACATATAAATTATTTCGATAAAGTCAACTCACCTGTTGAATTTAAAAATTTGGACGGTATTTAACGATTCTCGATCCGTATCGATGATTTTTCAAATAGTATTGGAGATATGCTAATTCGTGGGAGGAAAGATGAAGACAGAGAGAAGGTATTACTTGAGGTGGTTGCACTAACAAGACGTAAGAATGTGACCTCAAATTTGTCTGGTGTGGGAAGCCAGCTCAACTCCTGCCTCTCTTTCTGCGAAATGTGAAGCATCCTTTTCAATATACATTATTTTCTAAAGGGTTATAAAGGGTGTTGTTTGTATAAGGCCAAGGCTCCACACAATCACAATAAAAGCGCACTTTCCAATAATGTTTAAAGATGTTGTTTTAATATTAAAAATTTTTGTGATGGCTTGAAAAATTATTTTCATCTTTAATTATAAAAGGATTTTGTTTCTATGCGGCCAAACCCACATATGTAAAAATATGGGCCTATTAATAAATCTATTTTTAAGATAGATTTTTTATCTTAATTTTTAAAGATATGTAATCTCTAACATGAGATCATGAGTATGGAAAAATAAGGAAATTTTTAAAAACTACAAATAATAATTCTAGTAAAAAAACATTTGGACCCATTAGTTTCCATTGTTTTTAGATAGAACATCTATTTGCATCCATGTTTAAGATGGATGCTTTACACTTTTTGGACTGCATATGTAGTCCTGCAGTCCAGCCCACATGAAACAACTTTCCATTATAAAATCTAAAGCTTAAAAAATAGGACTGCATATGCTTTACACTTGAAGAACTTGAAAATTGATGGGAGGTGTGCTTTAATTTGATTGTTTAGAGCCTGGCCATATATAACCTTTTTCTTTTTAAAAATCTTAACTTAATTTGAATAATTAAGTTGCCCTCTCAAACTTTGCCGGAGGATATGGTGCTGGTGTTCAAAACTTTTTTTGGCAGCCATAATTGAGTAAAATTCAATCCTTCAAAAACAGTGCCATTTGTGTCATTTTCTTTGTTGAGAATCGAGAGAAAGAAGGGCTGACGATGGGCTAGGCCTAGCTAGGGCCAGGCCTGGCCCACCAAGCCCAGTCAAGGTTACGGCCGGTAGATTAAAAGAAAAGGATAAACATAAACTAGGCCGAGGTCGAAGCCTAGGCCCAACTAATGCTATATTATACAGCCCAAGTCCTTTTTTAAGGTTCAGACCGACCAAACCGTGGCCAACCAAGAACCCTGCATGTTGCCTGCACTAAGAAAGAGCAAGATACACTGGTCAGAGCAGTCAGGGCATATAGCATCCCCAAATTCCAAGAGATCGATTCATTTAACAGTTTTGGTAGGTCAGCCAACTCACTATTGTTGTGAGGTCCCTTATGCATCAAAATATGGATGTCAAAAAATGTTGCACGTAAAATGAATGGTTGAGAGAGAAATTAAAAAATATTTTTTATTCTTTTTTTTTTAGGAATTTTTGTTTTAAATAAAAAAATTTCATATTCATGATCAACATCATGGCTGAAATTAGAAAACACTAAAACATTTCGCCCCATATACTTTTTCCTTTTTTACTAGGTATTCCCCCATTCTATATAAGGTTTCAACCTTATACTATATAAATAAGGTGCACCTCAAAATTCGGTGGAAAAGAGTGTTATAAAGTTAAAAACCTTTCAATTAATTATTTTGACTTTGAGATGTATGGATGGGAAGAAAAAAATAATTTTAAATTATAAAATTGGTGCATCTTGTAACAAGTTATTTGGACTATACATTTTGAGATTGTCTACAAAGAGACCATTTGTCTTTTGTACATGAAAGTCACAATCATTATTGTCCCATAAATTTCAAAATGGATGGTTATAAGAGTGTCATTGAATAGGCACAAAGTTTCAAAAAAAAATTATTGGACTTTGTGACTCACCTAAAACCATCCAATTTGACATCTAATGAATGGAAATGGTTGTGACCTGTATGTATAAAAGATAAACGGTCTCTTTATAGACAATCCATTTTCAAAATTCTCAATTATTTATAAATTTACTCGACTATATAGTTTTTAAAATTTTAAATCATATAATTAAGGTTGAATCACGCCAGTTTCGACATCGAAAATACCTCTTCTAACAAAATTGTTACAATTGTTTGTATAAGATAAAGTTGACACCTTTTACAAATTTGACCATGTTTATCGCATAGCCGAGGAACAATCATAATAAGTGGAAGAAATTTAATTCACACCCAAGTTTCCCTCGTAGTCCAAGTTTTCGGCCCGAAACTTCGCTGCAAAAGGAATCGTCATGCACTTTGCGTCGGGGGATGTAATTTCCAAGTTCCCAAAATTTTAGGGAGTGAGAGAGTAATCTAGAGAGAGAAAGAGAGAGGAGAATGTGAGAAATTTTTATTAATGGCTGTGAATATATCTATGCCGTTTTTTTTTAACGGTAAGGTATTGATTTATAATTAATTCATATGTAAAATACAAGATGTTCAAACAATGTCACAATATTATGGAAAAAGAAGTAACCAACAGAGAAGGAATATGGACTCTTCTTTTTACAAGAACATCGACATCTTCGTTCGCCTCTCTATAACAATATTGAACCGTTGCTATAGAGGTTGACAAAATATTTCAAATTTGATGAAAAAATAGTATTTAATCTCCAAAACATTTGTCGAGTCTTTTTCGATAATCTTGTCCCCTTCCAAACTGCATAGCAATTTCAAACATTCTAATAAACCTCGTGCTTCCGCCTCATTTGCTGTTGTGATGCCATAAGGATCCGAGTAAGAAAAAATAATGTGACCCCAATTATTTATGATGAGTCCACTATAGCCGGTTAGCTCTGGATTGCCAAGTGAACTTCCATCAAAATTAAGTTTGAAGGAATTTACTTAAAACACTTTCAAATCTATATGTTTTAAGATAAACAAATTACTTCCGGATCTTGTACATGGGTTAGCGAGATTTTTATTTTGGTAACTTTTCAATCATTCGATCTAAATGGATGGTTTGAAGAGCTCCAGTCATAATGTCATAATCTAGCTACCAGGTCTTTGTTATTGATCGAGAGGTAATGACATAATCACATTTGATTTTTACATTTTATTGATCACTTTAATATAAAATTTAAAGTGTTTTCAAATACTGTTTACAAGAGTTAAAAAAAATTTAAAGTGTTTTCAAATACTGTTTACAAGAGTTATCAAAAAGTAGTTTTGCTTGTTTTATTTTATGTCAAAATGGTTTATAAAAGAATAAAAATAAAATAATGTTCAAAAAAACATTATTATTGAAACTATCACAACTATCCATTTAGATCGGATTGACAAACCAACAACTAAATGTAATTTACATATGGGCCGCGCCGCAAATGAAGATTTCTCTGGTATTTGTGTGTTAGATTAGATATGTTTTCACAATATGAAAATCGTTTCATAGGGCAGCCCTATCAAAAGTAAAGCCTCATCTCATAATTCATCGAAAATTATAATTCAAGCATTGAAAAACCTTTATTTCTATCATCTTGGCTTGAACATTATGGTTGTGAAAAAAAAAAAGTTTTCAAGGTCTAAAAATAGTGCATATTGCTACAAACTATCTAGACCGTCTTGCCTTAAAAAATCCAAAAGATTTATATCATTTTTTGAGTCTCAAATTTTATAGTTAATGTTAAAAATTGATTTTATAATCATTATAGAGATTATTTTTGCCAAAAATGCTTTCCGAACAAAGATTTGAGATGAGGCTTTATTTTGTTTTTATCGATTCCAAAGCCTTATAGAAACTTCATCCTATTTTATTTTATAAGATAAGCTGCATGTAAGTCATGTTTTAATCATTAATGATATGTTTATGTCTTCAATTTCAAAAGTCCTCTCAGTTTGAAATGAAAATCTGACTTGTAAAGGAGTTGTTTGACGGTTTCTAAAATGCAAATGCATTAACACATGGAGGTAAATAATAGGTCTCAAAGTCCATTAAAGCTTGTTTTCCAGGTCGTCCTCAATCATGTTTAAAGTCAATTCAATTTTTTTATATTAAGTGGGCAAGACTTCTTCTTCCCTTAACCGTATGGTTGAAGCAAAGCTAATATTATGGGAAGGTCTCTCTCTCTCGTGCGTGTTATTTTTGGACCCGGCAAATCCAGTTTGTATCCACTTGACTTTGACCAGAACGGGATCGGGGTTGGTCATAATCAATCGGATCCGATCCGATCAGGTACATCATCATCATTTAACTTTTTTCTAATTAATTAAAGTCGGCTACACGAATTTTAGTCTACCATTCTGCTCTATTAATCTTCATATCCTTAGTAAAACCATAAATCCCCATATTTTTCTCATTACTTCTTTTTGGTCTATCCTTTATTTATTTTTTAGCCTTCCACTTGAACAAACTCGTGCATCCTAACATGTGTTATACATATTAATTAAAATATTAAATAAATATTATAATTTTTATTCACAGTCTGGACCCAACCCGACCCGACTTGACTCAACCCAATAGGTCGGAACCCACCCCAAATGTTATTGTATACCTCTCATGTGCCATGCATGTGTAAGTGTTGTAGTGTGCTTGGCAACCTAGCCCAAACTGGTCAGCTAAACCTGAAAAACTAAGCTCGGGCAAAAAAATTTGGCTAAGGGTTGGGCTTGGGCTACAACCAAGATTAGCCCGGCCCTACTCCAGTCAATTTGGTCTTGTTCAGGCTTGGGCTCAGGCCCCCTCAGCCTGGTTCGGCCAGGCCGAGCTAACCATTTACAGGCCCGAGCCTTGATGGCCCTGCCCAAGCGTTGCCAAGTCTTTCGCATTCTGTCGTGCATGCATATTTCCAACTCTTATATAACCTCTCACCCTCTACTGTCACCATTAACATATCAAGAAAAATAAAAAAAACTTAACATGTGGTGCCACCTAAATACAAAAGCATATGTGACTGCTATTCCAAACCTCTGATCTAAACACTAACTTATAACACTTATAAGTTAAGAATAACACTAACTTATAACACTAACCTTCTATAAGGCTTTGGAATCTAAGGTTTGAAAATCCTTTTTTCTTGACCTCGACCATTATAGTTGTAGAAAAAAACAAAAAAAAAAGGATTTCAAACCTTAGAAAATGTGACAAAAAAAGGATTCCAAAACCTTGGGTATGAAAAATCTCTACCATTAGTCTAAAATTAATTTCCACCACCGATTATAAAATTTGTAGTCCAAAAAATGGTACAAATCTTATAGAACTGTGAAGACTGGAAAATGAATTTTTTAGATAATGTGTTATATTGTACATTTTCTAAGGTTTGAAATCCTTTTTTTTTTGTTTTTTTCTACAACTATAATGGTCGAGGTCAAGAATTTTCCAATTCTAGAACTGCACCTTTCTGGGAGTAATGAAATGAGGCTTTACTTATTGTGATAGAGCTACAACCCTACCAATACATTTCCCTTTAGAAATTGCTCATATGCACTAATGTGACACATTTATGACTTATATGTGAGGTAGGATAATAAGAGAGAGAGAGAGAGAGAGAGAGAGAGAGAGAGAGTAATATGCATGACAGAGAGAGACTGTGTGCGAGAGATGATTTCTAGAGGAGAGAGAGAGAGAGGTCCTACAGTTTTCTAGAGAGAGAGAGATGACTTAGAGGCAAAGATGACTAAGGTAACAGTGGTTTTCTAGCAAGGCGGTGTGACTTCAAAGTTCAAACACCAATAGTGACCCAAATTTGAGGGCTCTAACTTTTCTAATTGAAGTATATTTCAAAGCATTGACCCTTATATACTATTAATTCAAATTTAAAAAAAAAACTAAATTCCTACTTCCTAGTAAGTACACATCACCAACCAACCCTTGTGATTAACCCACTTTAATTTATCAGTGTTCTATAATTGGTCAATAAAGCAATGGATTTATTAACCCAATTTAAGTCATCATCATTTTTTAATTGGTCAATTAAACAATTAGTTCATTAAACCAGCTTAATTTATTATTATTATTTAGTTGGTCAATTATGGAATAAGTTTGAAAACAAACACTAGATTTCGGCAGCAAACCGCCATTTACTTATTTTTCTTCTCCTCTTGTTTTTTTCCTTGGAGGGAAATGAGGAAGACCCTAGTTAAAATACGGTTATTCCATTAATTATAGGGAATCATCGATATTGTTTATGTTATTAAAAATATTGTATATCTTTAACAGTATGTGATAAATGTATTCTTATAGATAAAAATGTCAGTGCATTTTTGTTTGTTTATGTGGAAAAATACAAATGAGGGTATTATTATGAGTGATTCATAACTAAATGAAATGTCTGAATTTTTGGTCAATAATGGATAGAAATTTCGTTGGTACTTCTGTATCGACTTGTTTTTTTGTTTTTTCTCTTGTCTTAGCCTCTCAGGATAGTACCCCTTAAAACCCTGTACTTTTTCTAGGAGAAAGTTACAAGTATTTTTACTCTCAAACATGAAATCAGGCTAGGGCTTGTACTATTGATTAATGCTTAAAGTGTGGAAATTTTTCTCAAACATGGTTTAGAGAAATGATATATTCTTAATTGTCCGATTTCACAACTAAGGTGTTGGCGGTTATAGCAACAAGACAGAGTTTCATATTTTGTGAGATTACAAGATATTGAGTTTCGTATTTTGAGGATTACACTTGTAATGAGATTTGTACTAAAACAAAATTATAATTCTATAAATATATGGTAAACCTCATAAATCTTATGAATGAGAAACTGGTCAACTCCGTCATTGCCGAACAACGCATATGCCTTGTCGATCAATTTCTTTCTCTCTTTTATCTATTTATTTTATTGTAATTCTACATAAGGACTAGGTTTAATTGTAATCTTCTTGTACCAAAATAGAAACTGGGTTTATTATACATTCCATTTTTTCTAAAACATATTTGGAAAATTCGGATGTGATCTAGTGTGGCTTCCCTAAGATTGATTAGATGTTCAAGCTTGATTAGTGGATGACATCCTAAGAGCTGAGTATATATACCAGGAGCACTCTATACATTTACTCCGTCTAGAGAACGACTTACTTAAAAGAACTTCTTGATCTAAACTTTTGAGATCCACCTTAAAATCACTAGATAAATATTCTAAATAAAAAATTATTCCTAAATACTCAGTGCATATACATTACATTTTATTTTATTTTATTTTATTCTAAAATTAGTCGTTAGGATGAAAAGGTTACATCCTCAAAATTTGAGGTAAATATGGGGTCCTAAAAATTATCCTCCTAGTTAAGATTTACTGGAGAGAGTCAATGCATGATAGCACATATTCTTCTGGCTTTAAAAATAAAAGCATTGATTGGTGAGGTTGGCCATCGCAGGCCGGCTGTCTTTTAGTTCTTACCATTGGATTTTTATGGATCGGACGATTAGGAATCTAAAAAGATCTTGACCATTAGAGCATTATTTTTTCATGTGTACACAGCAGACCCAGAGAGAGGAGACTTGTGCCTAGTTCGAAGCTCATGTGTACACAGGAGACCCAGAGAGACGAGACTTGTGCCTAGTTCGAAATACAGATTGTGTGTATGTGTGTTTTGTGCAATCAAGAGAGAGAGAGAGAGAGTGTGTATGTTTTGTACGTGAGAGAGAAAGAGAGATCTTTGCACGATCAAGAGAAGTGTGCTATGCCAAACTAGATCGAGATTGAGATCGAGATCGAGGGCGAGAGGGAGAGAGAAAGATCTGAAATACGATCGAGAAAGAAGTGTGCTCTGCGAGAGAGAGAGAGAGATCTGAAATACAACCGAGAGAGGCGTGCTTTGCACGATCAAGATGGAGGTCAAGAGAGTTTTGTGCCTCTAAATTGAGAGAGAGAAAGAGCTTGGTGACTTTACATTTGAGTTTTTTTTTTTTTTTTGGTAATTCAGTGGGGAAGACACGTCCTTACCCATTTTTTCAACTATGGGGGTCAAGAGAGTTTTGTGCCTCTAATTTGAAATAGAGAAGTTTTTTTTTTTTTGGTAATTCAGTGGGTAGAGTTTTTTTTTTTTTTTGGTAATTCAATAAGGAAGACAAACCCTTATCCATTTTCTCAAATAGTTAGTATTTTAATGAGGGGTGTCGGTGAGAAAGGAAACACCATGATAATCAAACTGTGGGAGTACTACTACCACGACCCCACCTTTCCTCATAGAAAGAGATAATTGTGCATCAAATTAGAAAGGACATGAGAGAGAGGAACGTGGGGGTGAAAAAGATGGTGTCACATACCTTAAACCTAATCACCTTACAAAGGAAAAAGTTTATGTACGAATAAAGTTTATGTACGAATACGACAAAAATAAAGATTTTGAATCCCATAAATAATGCTGCATCTTACATCGCATTATCTAAACATTTCATTTTCAAGATTTTCATATGTTTATAAATCTACTTTATTTTAATTATTTTTGGAGTTTAAAATCTTATAATTGAATATGAAAATTAAATTTTTCAGATAATCCTAAGAATTTTTACACCGAAATTACATATGATAAAATTGCTTGAGTGCCCTTATTGGATTGTTTAAGGTTAAAACCTTATAGAAACCACACTCACAAATCAAATAGACAAGCTTAGAGTCAATATCAGAAGGGATATTGATTTAAATAATTTTTGAACGACGTGACCATTTCTAAAGGGTCCAAGCCTGGTCATACCTCAAACCAGTGCTCAAAAAATTGTCGGCCAATTCAGAAATCGATCAAGTTAGGCCTATTGGAAGAAAGGCGATGTTGGGGCAGAAAACCCCGGAATCATCTAATTCTCTCATTTCTTTTAGGAATACTTGGAATTTTTATTGTTACAATTGCCTAGTCCAACTCATGCTCGCCTGAGTTGGACTGGGCACACTCAGGCCTTAGCGAGTTAGTGCTCGAGCCCAGCTTTTTAAACACCGCACAAAAATCGGCACAACCCTTGAATAGGGAAAGAGAAATCAAGTCACTCGGTGCAACCTTTGAAAAAGATTTAGAAGCCTTCAAGCTCGCTCTCTCACTCTCCCACTTACACTTCATCATTTGCAACATGTAAACCCCATGATCTTTCAAGGCATGGATCTAAAAACCCATAATTTCATATGAAACAATCATCAAAAACTATAAAAGGGGAGCAAAAAGGCTCAGAATTCCAAAGTATCTGCCACCACCCAAGAAGCCTAAGTCTTCAAATTTTTGGTCAAGTCTGTGCTATAGTTGAAAATCATTGCACCAAGCACATGGTGAAACAAGTGAGAGAAACAATGCAATGAAAGAAACTTCATGTGAAGCTCCCATGGTATATCTTGAAAGAAAGAGTATCAAATTGCAGAATAGGTAAATCACTAGAGCTTCCTTGATCTCTCCAGGAAAGAGAACTTCGGAAGCCAGAAGGACAAGAAAAAAAAGTTCAGGACAAATCATAACGATATGGTGATTAGAAAAAACAAAAAGCTGTGACACAATTCCGCAATGGGCATGTAAAATGAAGTACAATGAGATAATGAGCAGAGACTATGTTCTTTCAAAATGAGAATGAGATAGAAACAAGCGAGTGCCATCATATTGCAACAGTTAGCCTCTAAGAGGACTTAGCACCACTTGAATCTTGACCTTGCTGAAAGGCTTCAGGTGAGCTTTTCCTTTTAGAATATGTGAACGATGTCGTAGGCAAATCTGGAATTTGTCAAGGACTACAACAGGAAGAAATAAAAAAGAAGAATGACATCATCTCTCTCTCTCTCTCTCTACACGTGCGTGTCAAGAGAGAGAGAGAGAGCACTTTATATATTTTTTCCCAAAATAAATGCAGTGACATGCAATTGCATTCAAAGGATACGTCCAGAACAGCACGAATGACTGCAACACATGAAAATAGAGGCATCAGACCAGTATAGACATAAATTACCATAACCATGCAATCATTAACTATTCCAAGAAATGATGTCAGAGTGAAATGGTTCAACCCCGTTATGTTAAATGGTTTACCCCGTTCATATATTTATCTTCAAAGAAATGACAGGAAGCACACTGTAATCCCATGGATTGCAATGTCCAATAGTCCATTAGGGCCATCAATGTTGAATAAAACGATGGACAGTGATAGAGGCAAGACCTACCAGATCTGATGACATGTTCCATGCTCTCCATCACCATCCATCATTTATGGGATGGTGGGGAACCCATAGGATTTTGATTTTCCATAGCCCACTGAATTATACTGCACTTTCCCAAAAAGATAAAAGCACATGTAGAATCTCTCTTAGAACGAAGTCATCCCAGAAAAATTGCACTAGAAACCAGTACCATCATTATAAATCTGTTTTGAGGGAAAAATATTAAAGCTAAACGGCTAGCTTGCTGCTTTTCTTGATAATGTTTTTTACCTCTTAATTGTGATTAACACTGTTGTGTTACAGTTACATGCAGTGTTTTAAAACCTGCCAAGTCTGACTTGGACTCAGTTGAGTCCTCGGACCTGGCACCCTGCCGGTCCGACTAAGAAACCTTGGGAACTGGCCGATTGTTACTGGTACCCATGGTTTCTTTGCTATTTTTTCTTAAGACATTTGAGTCTGAATCAGACCGGGCCAAATAACCCCGCTTGACTCAAGCTCAGGGCTCTAGCAAGTCCCAAAAGAAATCCAGGTTTTAAAACACTGCACACATGCATGCAAACGACATATAAACCATAAGATTTTGTCCAACATGATTTATCACACAGGTATGCCACCAATAGTTAGAAATTATGATTTAATAAATATTTTGATACATATACAATGTAAGTCTGACTGAGAGTATGGCTCTTGATAGAACGGAACAAGATTCATGTAAACGAATCCAAATCGTTGGGATAAGGCTCGGATGACGATGATAATGATGATACACATACCATGTAAACTAGCTCAAAAGCAGTCTATATAGCTAAGACAAGGACAAAGGCAAAGTCCAGTACAGTCCACTGGGGTCATAACTGTCCAACAGAAAGATGAAGAGTGATGGAGAGGAGCAAGACCCATCATTAGGGTCATGTCTGTCCTGATGCTCTCATTCTCTCGCCATCACTTTCCATCATGACTCCAATGGCCTCTGGATTTCTGTAGTTCAATGGACTAACATTGTACTTCCCCTCAAATACTAAGAGAAAATGCAATCAATTTAGAAAAGAAAATATTTTTCTTCAAACCCAATAAAAAAACTTATGCTCTGACAAATAAGATAACAATCATATACAATTGATGCCACGTATGCATGTTGGAAATAATGGGAATAAAAGCATACCATGAGCCCACCCAAGACAGCATCAAGCACAACTCGGTTCCATGAATCAAAGTACTCGTGAATTGAGAACCTTGCCTTGGCAGCAAGTCCCAATGAAGCCAATGCCATGATCAAGAAATATAACACAAATCCTTTAAGGCCCGTAAGCCCTAGTATTCCAGCTATCACACCACCAATGATTGACAAAAATGTACGGCTGCAAAATTATATATGAAAACAAACAAAAGACAAATCATACATAAAATATGCACTTCTTCTTTTGATTGGTCACTGTAATGAAGAACGATGAAATGGACAACTGGTACACTAGAAAGTGAACTCTGAGAATATGGTGCAGAAAAATATGAAAGATTGTACATTTATGAAACACTGTCTAAGTCCAACTAAAGAGCCATACAAAAACCCAACTAGAATGGATTAGTGCGTTCGAAGAATAAGGAAATTAATGCATACATAAGGTCTATTCTCCCATGCTCATCAAGAGGAAGAAACACACATAGTGGATAATGCAAACAGATCACTGATTTCTCTGCTCCAAAAATTTTATAAGTTTAATTCATGCACATCCATAAGATAAAAGTTTTCCTCCTAATCACCAAGGTGACATGCAAATTGGAGAGTTGTACTGTCACAGTTGTTTAAGACTGACCTGTAATAAATAACCTTCATGTTACTCTGCAGATTCTCTGCACTGAAACCTGGTAAATCATTGCTACCATCACTATGCTTCGTATCAGAGCTGGATGAATCATCATTATGCATTGCCATAGCAACCCTCCTTCCAACTTAACTATTATATCAAGTAGCACACTCCAGTTAATACTCGTTAAAATAATATAGGCAATTAAATTTTTAAAACTACATACAAGCAGTTACAAATGAATGTGATAATCAACAAGTTATTGACAAAAAGATGCACTACATTGAAGAACAAAAATAAGGTAGGTCTTAAAAAACCCTTCATAGATATCCAACAAAATAGTTATGTTAATGAGTAGCATTTTTACAAAGTAAAGCATCGATAAACAACAAATATATTGCCAAAACTCATTCTATGGTTAAATGCCAGTTAAGAGACCAGTAGTAGGTGAATATTTAGTCAAGCAAATGTTACAGAATAAACTAAAAGTTAAGGTAGCCCCCAATTATGGACTCTTCAAAGATGTCGGAAGAAGAGTACATAAATGGGCATTCTGAATAAATTCCTAGTTTCAAATGCAAAAGAGGACTACTTGAAATTTGAAGGATGCCACCATTGATGATAACTGCGACCTAGTTACGAAACCATCAGGTATTTTCCACTCTATTGTACCCTCAACAATATCTAGGCCCTTTTTGATAAATTTTTTGCAGTTTCAGTAGGAATATCTGAGAATCTCAGGGATTCTGGAAATGTATGGAAAATTGGTGCAAAAAGTTTTCCCTGTTTGTTAACCTGTCTGGAAAACTAGAACAGTCAGCTTCCCCAGTTTGTCTAACTTAGTAAGAGAAAACTGCCTGTTTTAGTCGCCCATTGCATGATTCACCAATAAATCATTAAAAATATAGCTTTTCGAAAGAGGTATTTTAGTTATAGCTCATCCATTTTTTTTTTAATATAAAAGGTTTGGATTGTAAATTAGTTTTCCAATTAATTTGTTGCTCTCTCTCTCTATGGTATTTTTTTGTCAGTGGGCTTCTTTTTGTATACCTGCAAACGTTACTCTATGAAGTATTAATCTTGAAAGGAACTACAAAAGGGAGATAGTGATAAAGAGAGACAAAAAGGAGTCACAGTACATAAGCTACACCAGGACCACACAAGATGGAATACATCTCTAACAAGATCGATATCTCATATAGGCAGCCCACATTTGTGTTGTAATGGTCTCCTTGATTTGCACCACATAATGATGGTATGCCCTACTTTAAGGATGAAGCTCCTCAATTTCTACTTCTTCAGAATCTTCATGTCCTATATCTTCATCTGATCTTGCAACTCTTAGCCTTCTCTTAACTCTTCTTATCACCTCCTCCTAAAAATTAAGTTCCTCTTGGGAGCTTTGCACTCTCATTATGCAATAAGGATGTAGTATATACAATCTTGACTTGTGCACCACATAGATATTGGAATTGCTTCTCCAATATAGGAAACTGATATTCGAAACCAAATCCTATACAGGGTGGAGAATGCGTGCCAAGACTATTTTTCCAAATTTTAATGAAGGTGAAACATTTAGCATAATGTACTCTCAAATTTATAAGCTTCAGGCACATTGGAGCACATTGGCTGACTTGCCCCTCTTTGAAGAGAAAATATTAGGACCAAATGATAGGTAATAATTCTCCCATGACACAACCAAACACATTCAAATTGATTACCTATTCTTTGTAATTATTGACAACTTGAAAAATAAAAACGAAGCTTCTTAAAAAAAATTGAAATATCACAAAAATCACTTTAGAAAAATAACAAAACCCTCCAAAACAGCTTCTATAGAAGTTAATATTAGAACATATATCCCCATCTCCAAAAAAGGATAAAAACCTAGACGTACTAGTTCTAGTATAAAATGTTACCCAGAGTTTTAAAACACAATAACCATAACAGAAATGCCTCTTATAACTCATCGAAATGTAGAAATACAGGGGAAAAAATAGTAAATATGATTGAGGAATGACAAAATTAAGTAAAATTAGAAAGCCATACTAGTTCCATACGGTAGTTACAAAAGAACAAACAAAATGGTTGGTACTCATCTAGTCCATGGAAGAAAAAAATGGGACATGAGAAAAAACAATAAAATATAGTCCAAATAACATTAAAAGAAACAAACTAAATTGCATACAATAATGTAACCAGTTTAAATTTTAAGACCCATGTAAACAACAATTCATGTGTTTTAGAAAAGGGAAAAGTTTATATAGAGCCGAGGCTCAAAACAATGAAATTTGAGCCTACCTCAAAACTTTCACTAGAAGACATTGTTTTGATGCCCAAATATCTTCAAATTGATCATCTCAACATCAAGATGCATGGACATGAGAAAAAAAAGGATTTCAAGTTGTGGAAATAGTGTATTTTGTAATGCATTTTTGGATCGTCAATTTTCAAGATTTTCAAGTTTTCATAAATCTGTTGATCTACACTATTTTTGAAGCTTTAAACTTTATACATAAATATGAAAATATATTTTAAGGCTATTACAAAGATTTCCAGTATTGAAACTACATTTCTTGACACCATTTGAAGGTAGGCTCTAATTTGATTGTTTAGAGCCTAGGCTCTATACAAACCGCACCCTTTAGAAAATGGTCAGCAAAAGAAAAAGATCAGCAAACATACATAACTCCACGCAAACCTCTATAAAAGAATAAAATGGGGGAAAATAAGAAAACCACAAAGCACTTTGATTAATCACAAAAAGAATGCAAAAATGGAAAATGAGTCCACATATGTAATTGTAAACGACTTAGCTTTTGAAACGCACAAGAATTCCTAAAAAGAATCACAAAACATGACAGAGGAACAGTTAACAGACAAACAAAACTCTATGTAGTCCAGTATGAAAACCAAAAAAATTTGTCAGAAAAAAAAATGTGGGAAAGAAAAGAATGTCATACCTTATGAAACAATCTGCACTATGTGAAAATTTTCTCACATGGATTAATGAAAGGAAAGCTGATCAATGACAAAGGGAAACAGGGGAGAAAAGTGCAATCCCAGTAGCCGATATTTATGGTCGTAAATACAAGGTTTTTGCGCTGTGATGTGGTTTCTAATGTGCTAAGACGTAAGTTGTTTTGTTCTCATTAAGCGAACTTTCTGTCAGGGAAAAAAACAAAAAAAAAAATGCAAAATCATAATCAAATGACATTTTAGCAGTCAAGTATACTGGAAATGAGAAGGAATCTCCAAATTTTGGGTGTCTCTGAAATTCTCAATTAGTCGAGTTGGAACAAATGAGGAAGGTCCAACTTATTGGCTGCCAATTAAAATTGGAAATCTCTAGAACATTAGGTTTTCCATAGGATTAACAGACAAATTACAGTAGATAACAAAAATGAAAAAAGAGGGTTACATGAAATAGAACAAGACATTCTTCAAAACTGACCTCTACAAAAACCAGCTGGGAGAGGGATCCTAGCTCGCTGGATTATTCAGATGTGTGAAGAGAGCACCTAAACCACGATTGACCATGAGAGAGAATGAGAGAGCAGGGGATGAGACCTCGAAGGTAACAAAAGGGAGAGCGAAAGGGGGTTTTTTGGAGAGAGGTGGTGGAAGAGAGGGACAGAAGTGGAAACGTTCGGGTGGTTGCTGAATGAGAGAGAAAGAGCTATGATTTTAGCAGGGGATGGTGTTTGTTAAGAGAGATGGCTGGGGTAATAGAGACGGGGATGGTTAGGGCTTCGCAGACCAAGAGAAGAGTGATAAAGAGCGGGGAGTTAAAATTTTTCCCCTCTTTCAGGAAAGTCACAGACCACCCTGCGGGCTAGGCCACGGCTTTCACCGTCTCTTCCCCATGATGGGGAAAGCTGTGGAAAATCTTTGGGGCTGCTTTCACTCAAACAAATGGATGAAAGCAGCTAAATTGTGAAAAGGGGAAAGAGTTCTTCACTTTCCCCGCCTTTTCATGGTTATCAAACGCAGCCCTATGGAATCGAATTTGTCAAGACTAATGTAAAAGAGCACCTACTGATCAAATCTGAAGCCTTTTGGCAACAAAATCATGAAATCCTGGGAAGCCATGTACTTCTAGGCTCGATATAGATAAAGAATAACAAAAGAAACAAAAGGAAAGAGTAAGGAGAAATAAGTTTATTAGTCAGGTTAAATATTCCATGGATAACTCACATCGACAAAGGGTAGAAAGAGAGGAAATCCCAGAAAAAGCTCACTCAAAAAATTGGAAGAAGGGACAGACAGAAATAGAGCTGCTACATAGCTGGTCAATCCTAAGCTTCGTACCTTACTTCTATCTCACTCTCTTCTCCAAACAACTATAACTCAAACAACATATATAGGAACCCCTGTAAAGGAAAACGAAACCCATTACATGTAAATCCAATGGAAACAAGTGAAGTAATAATGTAGAACCAGCTCTACCTGGTATATTGTAGATACTGGCCTGAAATTGTCTGATCGTTGGATATACTGTGTTGGCATGATTCTGGGGTTCATTCGGTTAAACACATTTGGGTGCAAATTCATTATGATTTGGACATGTCTTTGATTTGGATTTTGGACACACATTTTTTATCTTTCTCAGTTAAAATTTATTCTTATAAACTGAAAAGTAAATTTTATAAGTATATATAGACATGTATTAACGGTGTGGATGTGTCATGCACGACTAAGCAAAATATAGGTAGGTGAATCAGTTTCTTCAAATCTGAGACAGACACAGATTCTTGCGTCAATGTCCCTATACATGGGAAAAAACTCAATACAATTGAAATCAAGAGCATTTACAGCCCAAAATACTCTAAGAGTAGAAGATGATTAGTTTTAGTCTTTTAGATAATGGGTAGTTTAATACTATACTCGCATGAGGTAGAAGAAAGCAATTCTAGTTTCAGTGATATACATCAATAACTATCGAAACAATGGGCATGCAAATTCATAATCCGCCAAACAACACCGGCAACATGCCTCAATAAACTCGCGACACAAATACACAAATGAACAATGCAAGCATGTCTTCTCTTGCAAATGATATGAAAAAAGAAGACCCAATTAAATATATCAAAATAAACTTCATAATACCAATTAATAATCCCATCTCACCAAGCACTTTTCCACATAAATTTCAAAAACAGAATAAAAATGATCAGACAAATTCCACCATTAACATAATGCTATATTCTATTGATATTAAAAAGAGAAAAGAAAAAAAATCTCCTATCTTAATTTCAACTAGAGGAATAGGGCAGAGCTAAACACAAAAAATTAACCCCAACTGCCACATTGGCACTTGCATAGCCAGCATGTCACTGAAAATAACAATAAAGTTACGAAAACCAAAAACACTTATCTGTAATTTGGACAAGTAGCACAGTTTGCTCTCACAATTAACTAAATGTGCATCAGCTCAAAAAAGAATAAATAAATAAATAAATGATCCCCAATTGTAACAGCGGTCTCTATAAGAACTAGGGTTTCAATTTCAAGTTGCAGATCAATACATTCAAGATCCAGTTGTTCAATAAAAAGAGAGAATCGAGAATTGAAAACCAAAATTCAGCATGGGCAAATTTAAATAAACAAAGTCAAGCTGGATACTCCACTTAAATATGGAAATGGAAACTTCATGATCAAATCAATATATTCAATAAAAAAGAGAAATAAATTACAGCAAGAAAAATCAAACTCGAAAAACTCACCTCAAAGGAAAAAGAAACAGGAATAAACCAATTACTACACAGATCAGAGAGAGTGACAAAGATTTATAAGCGCGGGAAGTGCGAACTTGTAAGCTTCAAGAGAGAGAAGATGGTATCATGTAGAGAGAGAAAATAATAGGATGAAAGAGAGACTACAGGCGGTCGGGCGAGCGCGCACGCGAGAGAGGAGGCGGGGGGAGCAGGATCACAAAGAATGAGACATGGGGGAAAGGGCGAGAAAGTATAAGATTTGAAGCACTATAGTATGATCCCATGGCCGTGGTGCAATTATAATCAGGTGGGTTAATCACCGTCTGATGACAATCATTAAGATCAGGCTGAACCAGTAGTCCGATGGGTTAGACCACTACCGGTTGTCTTTGGCCAATTTGGTCCTAAGCAAAAATTGGATTCGATAAAAAACCAAGTAAAATTAATGTTTGACTAGTTTTAGCTTATCGGACATCTGATTTTGGTTCGTCAAAGGAATAGGTTTTATCGTATTCAATCAGATAAATAAAGTTGCACATAATTTTTTAATATATTTTATATTTTTCAACTTGTTCATTTTTTTTTTGGGTCTCAATGAGGCTATAGCCCTTCATACAATAGAATGTTAAACCAAGATTCCTGTAGCCAATTCGAAATAGTTGAGAAAATATTATGATAATGATGATGATCTATTTTTCTTTTTTCTTTTTTTTTTTGAAATCCAATTCAACTAATTTCACTAGTAATTTGACTCATTTTGACTTGTAACGAGTTACGTTCAAGTCCGGATCTAGTTTCGAAAAAAAATATTATGGGACTTGGACCCGTTCAAACCTAATTGAAAAAATAAAAAATACACTTAAATATTATGTTAAATATGTAGATGTATTGTTTAAATATTATACCTAAAAATATATAGTTATATTTATTTAAATATTATTAATATAGATGTATTATTTAAATATTATAACAAAAAATATATAGTTATATTTATTTAAATATTATATATTAAATATTATTTATATAATAACACTATTCGAGTCTAGGTCTAGGTCTAAGTCAGGTCCACATGGACCCGAACCTAAATCTAGTACCAATGTCTGGTCTTGGGTCGGGTCCAGATCCAAGTCCATTACCACCCCTATTCAGCCAAGTCAAGCCAACTCAACAAACTTTGTATACACTACTAATTCGTATGGGGCGTCAACTTCAAACAATCACGGCTTTGGTGACGAAAAACTTTTAATGCCCTAATCGCTAATACTAAAATATAAGCTTTAAAAATGGTACAGATCGTGTAAATCTCTAAATACTTGAAAATCTTGAAAATAGATGTTCCAAGTATACGCTGCAAATGTGCATTATTTTTAAGATTTAAAATTAATTGTTTTTTCATATCTATAAATCTCGAGGTCAAGATTATCAATTGAAAGGTTTTGCATTATCAAACCAATATATTTTGGTGGCTTTTTAGGGTATTGTCTTACTTTTACTGCATAAGGTTGACACCTTTTATAAAACCACACTTCTAGATGACCATATTTACGGTATTTGTATGATCCAAAATTTAGCACACACATTCTCCTTGTCTCAATAATTAATCTAAAAAAAAACTAACTAGCATCCTATGTATGGTCTAAATAAGTCCCCTCCTACAATAAATCTAGACGGCCCATTTGATGAATTTCAAGATCTAGGCTTCTATAAATTCAAAATCATTTTTTTATTTTTTAATATTATTAATCTAATGCCAATAAAATTATCTAAAAATTTTGGAAAGAAAAAAAAGAACATTCTAAGACCTAAATCTAAACATCTCACCAAAATGGATGGCCTATGTTTATTCGATTAAAAAAATACTTTTCAAGTTGCTTTTTCAAATTTTCCTTTTTTATGATTGCTCATTCAAATGAAAAGAGTATATATATAAAAGTCTTCCCAACGCCTATAGGTGAAAATGAACAGTGATTTCGCAAACCATTATCGCCGTCCAAAGTTCATCGCACGATCACGATTGTCAGGTAGTGTTTTATTTTTTATTTTCTTTTACCAAATCAGAATGATCTGAAAATTAGAACGTATGTACATCTTAGTGAGGCGCACCTAATAAAAATATAAAAAAATAATAATTCGAAAAAAAACAATATTAACCAAAATACCCCCAAAACTTTTCGGGCGTATTTTGATCAATTTTTTTCATATAAAATATTTTTTTTGATATTTTTGGTAGATTCACCTATTTTTTTATGAACACACGCTCTAAATTTCAAGTCATTCCAATTTGTAGAAAAAAAATGAAAAATAAAACACTACCAAACAATCGTAACCGTACAATGAACTTTGGACGATGATAAAGATAGATGAAATCACTGTTCACTTTCGACTATATATGTTTTGCAATATCTTCATATATATATATATATATATATATATATATATATATATATATATATATATATATATATATATATATATATAGAGAGAGAGAGAGAGAGAGACTGAGAGGGGGGGAAAATTTTACCTTAAAATGTAGAACTACATATGCACCGCAAAAATATATCGAAAAGGTGGTTTTAATGTTGAAAAATCCTCCATTTGATGATCTCGACATCGAGATGTATGAATATAAAAAAATAAAAAAAGTTTTTGAGTCTTATAAATAATGCATCTTGCAACATTAACTAAACCGTCCATTTTCAAGATTTTCATATGTTTATAGAACTCCTTGATTTTAACCATTTTTGGACTTTAAAATTTTCTAATTAGATAGGAAAATAGATTTTAAAATAATACTAAAAATGTTTTATAGCGAAATTACATGTTATGATAAAATTTGGAGGTGCGCCTTAATTGAATTGTTTAAAGTTACAACCTTATAGAAACCAAACACACACACACATATATATATATATATATATATATATATATATATATATATATATATATATATGAAAAATTCTTCCCAACGTCTCGTCTACCCTCATCACTGTCCAAATTTCATCGTGTGGTCACGATTATCCCGTAGTGTTTTATTTTTTTTCTATAAATCGAAATAACTTGAAATTTGAAAGGTATGTACATCTTACTAAAGTGCATCTAGTAAAAATAAAAAAAAAATTATCCATAAAAAATAAATTAACCAAAATACCCCCAATAACTTTCGGGGGTACTTTTGTCAAGTTTTTTTATGAAAAATATTTTTTTATATTTTTTAAAGATTCCCCTATTTTTTATAAATACACGTGCAAAATTTCAAGTCATTTCGATTTGTAAAAAAGAAATGAAAATGAAATATTACCAAACACTCGTTACTGCACGATAAATTTTGAACGGTGATGGGAGTAGGCAAAATCACTGTTCATTTTCACCTATAAACATTGCGTAGTGCTTTCCTATATATATAGACAAAAATGAACAGTGATTTCGCCTACCCTCATTACCATCCAAAATTCATCGCGCGATAACGATTGGTAGTATTTCATTTTTTATTTTGTTTTTACAAATCGGAATAACCTAAAATTTGGAATGTGTATTCATCAAAAATAGGGGAATCGTAGAAAATTATAAAAAAATTATTTTAAATAAAAATAATTGACCAAAATACCCCCCCCCCCCCCTTCCCAAATTTTTGAAGGTATTTTGATTAATTTATTTTTCGTGGATATTTTTTTTACATGTTTATTAGATGTGTCTCAATAAGATGCACATACCCTCCAAATTTCAAATCATTCCAATTTGTATAAAAAAAATGAAAAATAAAACATTACTGAACAATCGTGACCGCGCGATGAAATTCGATCGATGATAAAAGTAAACAAAATCACTATTTATTTTCCCCTATATTCTGTGATATATATATATATATATATATATATATATATATATATATATATATATTAAAATGGTAACCAACTTTCAAATAAGAGAACCACATCTCTTGATTATTGCCACTTCTTAATAGGAAAATAAGCCCTTGAGTTCAACTTCAAATCAAATAGGAAGATGAACTCATACTAGGAGGAACTCTTACTGAAAAAACAACAAAAAAAACTAAAATGTAAGACTTGAACAAATGCCATACATTTCTCTTACTCTAAAACTCTTGAAGGAAAATCCTGGTTCACCACCTTCACAAATCCTGGACGCCAAAAGGAATTACCAAGACATGCATTTGCCCATTTCGATTCTCTTATCGAACTGGTACTCGCATTCCATGCATAAATAAACTTGTTTCCGAAATGTGAGATAGGCGACAAGTATAATACAAGAAAAGAAGAAGATAGAAATGAGAGAAAGAAAAAACAACAAATATTACAATTGATGCATAATATCAATCATCAAAACTTGAATAAGAGAAATCACTTGGGCAAGGAGCCAACACTTCAAATTCGAGCATATGGACCACCCTATGCATCGTGGGTCGCTCCTTCACATTTGAAGAAACACAATTAATTGCTATGCTCAACAATGCATCAAAGCTCTCCTCTTGCACTCCCTCACAGAGAGGATCCAAGATCTCCCTCTGCCTCCTCTCTTTAACCAATAGATTCAACTGCCACACAAGTACAGTCCATCAGCCGTTACGAAGTACGAGAGATAATAATGAACTGAATGTCGTAAGATAATAGGAAATTTCGAGTGTTCTAAAAACTAAAATCGTGTTTTGGATGACCCACCCACAGTACTGATCTTGATAGGCAGGATCAAAATCCGGATTGGCCAAACCAGTAATAGAATCAGTTAAAAACATAAAAATAAATATAAAAATAAAATCAAGGGGATTTGAGGGGTAGGAACCCCATATCGCCTAATCACCGTATCCAATCCAGAGCAGCAATTCCCAGTATGGATCGCCAAGTTTTAGAACGCCAGGAAGTTTGAAGTATATGAGAGAAAATGAATTGAATATAAGTCATTTGTTCTATTTATTCCTCATTATTCTTCCGGTCTGATGTTTCTATGTAATATTTTTATGGTAACTTCTGTAGATAATATTCTTAACTGTTTTCGTGGCTGCATAAGAATACTTTTAGAAGATGCCATCAGTTTAATCATCTGTTGCTGGTCAAACAATCTAAAGAGAGAACAAGAAGAGTTCACCACTTAGTTTCCAAGATCTATTATGATATGAGCTCCCAATATCTCTAACAAGTAAGAACAGAACTATGGTTTACCCTTGCACACAATGATATCATTTAAATTTTCTACACTTTTTTTTTAAACTAATTTTCAACACATTCTTAAAAATCACATGCAAGAAATGAGTGAAAGGATCACAAATTCATCCTGATAAATTGGGTAGGAAGTACATAAAAAAAAGGAAATGGAAATAAACCTCTCAACTCCAAACGAGGAAAATAACCTCCAAAGATGCATCCCCCACAATCTCATTTTTATCCTTCATTTTGTAATAGATAACAATCATCCACTCCTCCATAACAAACTAGGGACAATTCCTTCAATGATAATACATGAACCAAAGAGATCTTGTAGAGGTCAGATGTCAAAGCCTAGTGCTCTTGAGCTCTTGGGCACACACTCTATGTTGCATATAAGAAAACCCAATTTACCAATAGAAGCATTATCAATCCAAGAGAACTTGAGAGATTAAATTGTGAGCTACTGTTTAGGAGCCAGAAAGCATATAATGCTTCTAGGATCAAAAGGTAGAACTGTATAAGTTGAGTCAAGTCATATTGTGGAACAACGATTTGAGTTAGAGAATCAACTGGGTAAATTTTTAAACTTTTCTCTTTTCTTTTTTTACTTTTTGTTTGAAGTAGTCAATAATGACAAAAGGATATTGTATTATTACATTACAGACATGAATAACTGAAGAACTGCAAGAGTGAACAAAAAATGGCATACGTCCCTCTTTTGCAGAAAAAATTCAAGCCCCTATTTTCAACTCATGTACCTCTCAAATCAAACTCAAGTTGAGGAACTTGAATTGGAGTTAGACCAACTTTTTAAACATATCTTGCAGCAATAGCCAAAAGTTAGATCAAGGAGGCTCATTGCAGCAGCCACAAGGAGGCAACTATATTTTTGGGAATATTAACTATCTTGCAGTATCTTTTCCTCTCAAAAAGCAAATTTTTAATGGTTCTAAGATATGGACAACATTGAGTGGATAGATTATTTAAACGGTTGAGATCCTCAGAGGAGAGATGAGAGGCTTGGAATGAGTATCAATGGATTGATTGAGTCTAGAGCATTGAAAGGTGTAAGGTCCTTTCATTCCTTCCTATTTTACCCTGTAATACAAAAATTCCAATAATACTCTCCTACTCTCCACTTTTTCCCCATACATGTGAAGTTACTCTCAAGGCTTATAAGAAACATAGTCAACGTGCTATTTAAACGGTTGAGATCCTCAGAGGAGAGATGAGAGGCTTGGAATGAGTATCTATGGATTGATTGAGTCTAGAGCATTGAAAAGTGTAAGGTCCTTTCAGTCCTTCCTATTTTATCTTGTAATACAAAAATGCCAAATATACTCTCCTACTCTCCACTTTTTCCCCATACATGTGAAGTTACTCTCAAGGCTTATAAGAAACATATTCAACGTGCCAATAAACAAGAAATAAAAGGGCAAGTATTATTAAGATTTAACAATCTCCTGCAACCCACACGAACCAAAAGAATTTAATTTATTTGGTAAGAACACAAGCAAGTTATAAAAGGAATTACCCAACCAACAATGTTCAGGCCTTTTTCAATAAATGATGGATCAGTAGGACGCTTCCCACTCAATATTTCAAGAAGAAGAACTCCAAAACTATACACATCGGACTTTTCAGTAGCTCTGCCGGTCTGCATGTACTCTGCAAAACAATCAACCATGGCAATAATATGTATTTTGAATGCAATCTGTAGTTTCCATACACAATTATAATATGTGTGCGCGCACAAATCATGGGTAATGGAATATAGGTTGCTGCCCATTCAATGACCAGCAAGGCTTATACTACATTGAAATACCCAAAAGGCATACAAAAAGGTAAGCAAAAGGGACTATGGAATCAGAAGTGGAGTTCTCAAATTAAGAGAACTTTCCATATCATACCTGGAGCCAAATAACCAAATGTTCCAGCCACAATGGTGGTGACATGAGAAACTTCATCCCCCAACAATTTGGCAATCCCAAAATCCGATACAAGAGCTTCCATATGTCTATCGAGTAATATATTGCTGGATTTTATATCACGGTGTATAATTCTAGGAGAACAATCATGGTGTAGATAAGCCAGACCTCTAGCAGCTCCTACAATGATCTTTATGCGCGCATCCCAGTGAAGTTGCTCAGACCTTTCTGCTCAATATTGGCAAGAACATGTTCAGTGATCTAAACAACGTAATATGATTGAAACAAGTATATTTTATTTTGATGTCCCAGAGCCTCATAGCAAACATAACCATCTCATAGTCCATTAACATGATGCATCAATGTAAAAATATCTTGGAACACCAAATTTCTTGATGAAAAGGCGAGCAGATCATGCTTTGTAGTAAGTGCAGCACTTGGGCATTCTGTAGATCACGAGTTAATTGACATTTTGCCCCAACCCCAAATAGATAAGGATTCCTCGAACAATGAGGGGAATGTTAAAATTTGCCATAGGAGTCCCACATGGTCAGTAGCATAGTACACTGATTTTTTCCCCCCTTTTTATGGATAAAAAAGGAAATAAGCATATGTCTACTTACATCTGGGTGTAGCCAAGGAGGAATATACAAGCAAAACAAGAAATTCGATCATCAAGAACTCATAAACGAAGAAGTCACTCCTAACTTTCATCCTCATTTTGAATACAGTTTACAAAAGCCTGAAATGATTGATTTTGTAGTTCACTTAAAAACCATTGGTTAACTCCCCACAAATATACAAAGAACACTCACCCAAGTAAACAGCTCCAGCAAAAGAGACAAAGATGCTGAAACATATTGACATACGCCATTATGTAATCACTAATCAGTAAGAGCAACACTTTTACTTTGTAAGAAGGTAAGTATGGTTTCAGTGAACTACATTTAATGGAAAGAAGGAAATATCCTAGTATCAAAATAAAAAAGACAAATCAAAATAAAAGAGACAAAATGAATTCAATGTCTTATTATGAGCTCATTAAAAGAATGAATACAGTAATATTCTTTCAACCAACATAAAATATTAATCAAGAACATAAATTATTAATCTCTCTCGACTCAGCATATAGACTTGGATAAAATATTCTTAAGAAGTAAATGGGTTGTGAAGATTAAACATTTACCGTGCAGTACTTCATCCAAGTTGCCGCCAGATAAATAATCATAGATAAGCAATTTAGAATAAGGAGAATTGCAATATCCTCGCAAATTTACCAAGTGACGATGCTTGATACTTCCAAGAATTTCAAGCTCCCTCTCAAAAAATAGATCAGAACTTTCATTTGTCTTTACAATTTTTTTCAGTGCAAAAAGGCAACCATCATCCATTGCAAGCTTGTAGACCATTCCAAATCCTCCAGAACCTATAACGGTTTCACCATTTAAAGCCTCTATCTTTGTTACAATATCTTTTGAATTATAGGGCAAATCACCATGGAATATGACCACTGATGTGCCTGCCATGATGAAAAACTTCATTAGGGCCTCTAGAGGCATTTAGTAAAAGGATCCGGTTTCTATGCGGCCAAACCCGCATATGTAGAAATGTGGGCCTCTTAATAAATCTATTTTTGAGATAGATTTTAGGACTTAATTTTTAAGGACATGTAATCTCTAACATGGACATCATGAATATGAAAAAATACATAAATTTTAAAAACTAGAAATAACAATTCTAGTAAGAAAACATTTGGACCGTTAGTTTCCATTGTTTTTAGATGGAACACCTACTTGCAACCATCTTTAAGATGGATGCTTTACACTTTCTGGACCCCATATGTAGAAATGCGGTCCAGCCTGCATGAAACAATTTTCCTTAGTAAAAATATGAACTCTTCAATTTGTTAGAACAAATTATAAACCATTAGAGTTTGGATCACAGGCATTCCTTTAACGAATATACAGAAGAACGTTCTAACCTTCATTTGCATTCAGAGCTGGCTTTATGTCATTTTTCCGCAACTTTTGGTAAAGAAAGCAACCTGAAAAGCACATCACTGCAACAAGAAGCGAAACACCTATTGTTGCCACAGCACTAATAAGGAGGCCAGCTGAGTATCTGCCAGACCCTCTCATTAACCCTAGAATTTTCACTGTGACATGCAAATTGACAGAATATTTTAGATCCCACAATGTATTGTATGCAACACTTTGTAACCCTAAAATGTAAAATTAAGGTGCGCCTCAAAAATCTATTATAAAAGGTTGTTTTGATGTTGGAAAATCATCAAATCAACCTTCTCGATATTGAGATGTATGAATATGAAAAGAAAGAAGATTTCGAGTCCCAAAAATATTGTATCTACTTGATTTGAACTATTTTTGGAGTTTAAAATTTTACAGCTTGAGATGGAAATAGATTCTCAAGCCATCCTAAGAATTTTTTACACCAAAATTATATTTATGATAAAATTTGGAGGTACGCCTTAATTTGATTGTTCAAGGTTGCAACCTTATGCAAACCACACCCTTTATATTTAACATAAGTTCACAAAGAAGTTGAAAGAAGAATCTAGAAGTATGCATATTTATCAGAGAAAAGAAAAACTAACATCGTAAAGTCAAATGATGTTCGATTTTGGCAGTTAGAGCAAGATAGGCTCTAGGGGGTTGATACCATTTGACAACTTTATCCATTAATAAAGTAATTGTTGGTCTAAAGATATGCTTATAATGAAGATTCATAATTCAGTCTGCTTTATTTAACACAATGTGACCTAAGATTGGTAGGTTCATTCACATCATGGGCTACATAACAGCTTGTCATAAATGATACAAGTGACCTACTCAAGAAAAGCAAGTAGTGAGCATTTTTTATAATTGGAAGGTAAATGTTCCGTGGAATTGGAAGTTCTTCTTTGCTGGGAAGAAAGATCTCATAAGGAAGTTATGGGTGTCTGTGTTTAATAACCTGCTGGAATGTTAAAGAAGTTCTAGGAACCTGTGTTTGACAGCCTGTTGGAATATTACATAAATATATATATATATATATATATATATATATATATATATATATGTATTAATAATTTAAATATAAACATATAATATATAGAACAATGATCTAATGCAACGGTTGTATCATAGTATAATGCAACGACACTTCTAGAAATCCATGTTTGTGGTATTTGTATGACCCCAAATTTTGTACACACACTATCTTCATCTCAATAATCAATCCTAAAAAAAAAAAGTTCAATTTTAACTGTAGATATGGTCAAAATGAGTTCCCTCCAAAAACGAATCTAGACCATTTATTTTGTCAATTTCAAGATCTTAGCCTTTATAAACTCAAAATCATTTTTTTCTTTTTTAACATTGTTCATCTAATGATAATAAAGCCATCCAAACAAATTAGAAATGAAAAAATTCTTCTAAGGCCAAGATCTAAGCATCTCACCAAAATGAACGGCCTATGTTAATTGGACTAAAAAACTACTTTCTAGGTTGTGTTTTCAAATTTTTCTTTTTTGCAATTGTTCATTAGAATAAAAAGAGTGTATATTTCAAATTTTGGATCAAACAAATGGCCATATAAGATGGTTTTTTAAGGTTGTTGCATCATATTACTCTACAACGGTTGCATGAAATCATTACTCTAATAGATATAACATAATATATTAAATATACATTTGTATTATATAATATATTTAATATGTATTTGTAGTATATGTAATATTTATTATATTAAATATATAATATTTTTTATTTAAATATATTTATTTAATATATATTTTATTATATATAATTATGTTACATATATTATATATATATATTTATTTATTTGTGTGACATATAATACTTTATATTTATTTTATTAATTTATATTTGCATTATATATAATATATATGATATTTATGTATCATATCTATGATATAATAAATAATATTATAATGAGTAATGATCCTATGAGACCCTCCCACACCCATGTGTGTAGGATCCCAAAGGATCACCATTACATTTGGCACAGATCTTTAGAAAAGTTATCATATGGGTGTAGGACCTGACTTTTCTAGAGATCTGTGCCAAATTTAATGGTGATCCTTTGGGGTCCTACACACATGGGTGTAGGAGGATCTCATAAGATCATTACTCTATTATAATATATTTTATTTAATTTATATTTGTATTATATGTAATATATTTATGTAATATAATATATTTATATGATACAATAAATATTATATATATATATATATATATATATATATATATATATATATATATATATATATATATACACATAATAAGGATTGTCTACAAAAAGACCATTAACCTTTTGTACAAGAAGGTCAACTATTTCTACTCATTAGATGTCAAATTGGATGGCTTGGGGTGAGTTACAAAGTCTGAGAATTTTTTTTTGAAATTGTGTCTAATTAATGACACTCTTACAACCATCCATTTCGAAACCTAAAGGACAGGAATGATTGTGATCTCCTTGTACAAAAAGTAAATAGTCTTTTTGTAGACAATCACTATGTAATATACATAATATATAATACAACATAATTATTTACAAATATTATATAAATAATATAATATAAATATATATAAAAGGAGGGAGGCAGAATAAGGTTCGAGGAAGAAGCCCTTTTCGAGGGTCAAGTTCCTATTTTAACATCCGTCATTTTAGAAGGAACTTTTTTTCTTAAGTACAAGGGAGTAAGGAAGTTCTAGGGGAGCTTCTTTACTGTATAAGTTATGTACATGAAACACGAGAGTTGTACAATAATGGGGAAGTTCATTATTCCTCCCCTAACTTCATGTTGTCAAACACGAGTGAACTTCATCTGGACAAGTTTCTATAATTAGGAGTGGAGCAGTAAACATGGTTCTCTTTTGAGACCTCCCCATAACATTGTAACATCATTCTATTTAATATAGAAAATCTTTAGAAAAGCAAAAAAGAAGCATTCACATTCGTAAATATTACCTAACATTATAAAAGTTTATATGTTGAACATACGGATTACATTGAATATGTCAATGAATAACAATAAAGATCAATGCTTTGTAATAAATAGAAAGCATATCCATCCATGAGGCTCAATAAATCAAAAAAAGACATAACTAATAGACATAAAAGAAGCATCATGCATTGTCATGGCAGCCAATCGCCCACAAGGGTTAGGTGATACCTCCATTTGGGGAAGATAAAACACCTGAAACAGGAGATTCAGGAGTTGCTGAAGGTCCCTCAATGGCATTTCTGCATATCACACTGACTTGTCTTCCACAAAGACCACGATTTCCAACAAACCTGAAAATGTTTTGAAAAAAGAAGCATCAATCATATGTGGTTCAGGGAGTTATTAACATAAACCAGTCCCTTTTTCAAGATCATCAACATCACAAAATCAGCACGACTTAGAATAAATAATTCTACTATCATAACTTGGCAATCAAAGCTTGAGATCTCCATAAGCAGTGGTCCATGGCTTGCCTTCCACATTGTTTTTCTTAAAATGCAGCATATTTGTTTAAGTGCAAATGCCCATTTAATACCACCACTTCAAACAAAGCCACTTCATTTTTTATAAACAGAACTAGAACATTCTTTGCCGTCGAAAAATTGTAATCACATTACACAACACAACGGCTTCCACCTAAATCTATAATAAGTACTCAACTAATCTGTGGAACCCACAAAGACCACTTCTACAGCATGTTTTTAATTTTGTCAAGTGACATAGAAGTCCAGCCGGCTAATCCTAATAAACTAGCCACATACTGCCTTAGAACATTGAAGATCAACAAGAGTACGTACTCTTGTCAAAAAAAGCATTGAAGATCAACAAGAGTACGTACTCTTGTCAAAAAAAGCATTGAAGATCAACAAGAGCTCATTCGATCGCGCAATATTTTGTTGCAACCATTGCCCTTCATTTATTCAAAATCAACCCATAAAAGAATACTTAAGAAGGGTGCAAGAGAGACACATGGTCAATGTATGGCATATTGATATTACTTGTACCACTCAAACTCCAAGTGGAGAGAGAATTACAGATTTCAGAGTCAAAAAACAACAATAGAATCTTTTTTAGAGGCTTATAACTCCATAATCTGCTATAGCTTTTAATGTAATGAAATAAACAACATAAAGCTCATGGAAATCCCGAAAGAGCTATTTCTCAGAATTAAGCACAACAGAGTAGAACAATCAAGAAGATACAAGGTGATACCTAATGTACAATGATAACTTACAATATCAGAAAAGCAAGGTCCAGTCTATAACTGATAGGAACTACTCTGGAAGTTAAAAGAACGGAGATACTTACGATTTTTGGTTGAACTTACTAAGACCATCTCCAAGTGGAATCTCACCAACCAAAAAATTGGTAGAAACATTGCTTCAAATTCAAGAAATAAAAGAAAAAGTCAATGACCGACACTGACAATGAACCAACAACAATCAATAATTGAAGATAGATTATATCAGTTCAAGTAAGAACTTACAATGTTGAAAGTTTTGTCAAATTCCCAAGTGAAGAGGGAATGGAACCACTGAGACTGTTGCTGGAAATGTCACTGAAAACTCAATCAGAAAGAAGACAGACACAAATATCAGAATATTGCAGTAAAATCAGCAAACCTCTTTTAAATTGAAAAGCTATAAAAATAACTCTTTAACAAGTTTGAATGGAAAACACTCTGAGGATGCTCCCATGAACTCAGTTACGGTAATGCCAATAGAGGAATAGCAAAAAGGCATATGAAAAAGAACTGGATTAGAGAAAAAGGGAAATCATCAATTGGTAGGACACATCAATTGGTAGGATGGACCTTCGATTAAGCTGCAACATCATGAATAAAATATATTTCTATCTCGAACCCAACCAGTAAATTGAAATAGATAACTCATGTTTGAATGGACTTCTGAAGGTTATGAAGATCTATTCATCATAATGTGAAACCTTGTGCATCTTAAAGAAGAAGTAAAAACAACTCACTTTGACACAATCATATACTGAAGAACATTCCAGCTCACAGGAAAATCAGATCAATCTCTGATTGCACACAGCAAAGAAGACATATCCACTTTTTTACATGAGGATGTAATGTGCAAATTTATTAAAACAATAATGATTACTCACAGAATTTTCAGCTCCAAAAGGCTCCCGAACTCAGTAGGAATAGATCCACTTAAAAAGTTGTCCTGCAAATACCTGACAAAGTTCATTGAACAAAACAAGGAACTGACGGTTAAAACATGTAGGCGTTAATGTAATAGCAACATATCAACAAGGAAATATACCCCATTAGTACAGAAGCTGCACATGTATAAAACAAGCAGCGTAAAAATGGTTCCTTTCACTTTATCCGAAACCAGTCAGAGCACTTACAAAGCTCTAAGGTCAGTGCAGTTCCCCAATCCTGAAGGAATAGTTCCATATAAGTTATTGTCATGAAGAGCTCTGGAGTAAGAAAACAGCATGAACGTTACAAACATATCCCTCGAGAAGAAAAACAGCGATGGTTTAGTAAACACACTCAAGCTATGAAGAAGACTGACTGCATTATCACTGAGAAAATGCCATGATGGAAATAAGTTGCACATAAATGGTAATAAAACAACCCAACATCCAATAGCAAGTAATGCAGCATACAAGTAGAAAACTAGATATATAGAAACAGCTCCTAATATTATCACAAGGGAATACTTACAATCTTCTTAGGTGGGTTAGCTTCCCAATATCAGGCGATATGTAACCACGCAACTTATGGAATGGAAGACTCCTGGTAGGAGACATTAAGTTCCATTTAAATATATTACAAAGAGAGTGTGCACAAGAAGCACAAAGTGAAAGCACAATAACAGGTTTGCCCTTGTGAGCAAACCAACATGGGGTTCAATTCTGGAGAGAAGCCCAATATAAGTCTAGTTAACCAACCCACTTCCAACTGCATGAAATGCATGGCCTTGAGGCAATATCCAGGCAAAATAGCATTTGCAAGGGAACAAAAGATCATAACTGAAACATATAAGCAATGTGCAACTTTAATGGATGAAAAAAATCTTAAAACTTTATAAATGTGATTTTTTTTTTTTTTTTTTTTTTTTTTTTTTTTGGGGGTAATTCAATGGGGAAGACTACCCATTTTTTCAAGTAGATTAGGGATTAGCTTTTTGAAGGTGTTAGTGGTGGGAATGGAAACCACAATTTGGTGACTGGGGTGTGGGGTGCTACCACCACGACCTTAGCCCCTTTCCCAATCAGAAATACTGTAGAACACTCAAGATGCTCACATCTTGTCCAAAACAGAACTTTCGTCCAAATTAATTTGCCATTTCTCAAATCACGATCACTAATTTTTTGAAAGTTAACAGTATTACTACTCGTATAGATCACCCGCTTTCCAATAATTGGTATTCAAACTTACAAGAAGATCACACGCTTTTCCTTGTCACAAGTTACTCCTTTCCAGCCACATGGATCTGGATCTGATTCTCTCCAT
The DNA here is from genome assembly GCF_054954075.1 of Amborella trichopoda. Taxonomy (NCBI): domain Eukaryota; kingdom Viridiplantae; phylum Streptophyta; class Magnoliopsida; order Amborellales; family Amborellaceae; genus Amborella; species Amborella trichopoda. The sequence continues at coordinate 1,467,607 of NC_142339.1, read as the reverse complement.
TGAGCAAGGATACCATCTGAATCACTAATTGCTGACTTGATACTAATTAAAACAACACCTGCAGTTGGCAAGTTGAATAATGTGATACAAAATTGACGAGTTGAAGAAAGCATGAAATATTATGAATTACGAATAAACTCATGTAGTCCCAATGTAACTCTAATAGTTAAATGCTAAATAGCATATTGGTACCAGGAACATCTGCTGATCTGCGTAAATCAGTGGGCCAGAAACTTGAAATGTTATGTCAGTACCGTAACTACACACTTTTTCCAAAGACAGTTTTGCGCTTTTGCCCCTGATAGTTTTTAGTACATTAGATGAAAGGAATCAATCTCAAAAGACTATATTACCACTAGATCTTTCTTTCAAAGAAATAGTATTATTTTATTTTAAATAGAGAACAAAAGAGGGTAAAATGTTAAAAAATACAAAATACAGATAACATCTTGTCATCCATATTACTAACTCTTGCTTGTCCAGTGCTTTAAGCACGAACCACACATAGTCATGTATATAGAAAACAAATAGTTCAACTACTGAGTAGTATTATGTTTCTAGCTCGACAATCTACGGAGGTGTTTCAGGTACCAATATGATGTTTTCCATTATAGAACAGCTTGAATGATCATACCATCGGGATTCAGTGCTATGCTTGTCTCAACAAGAACAAAAACCAGCAAGAGTAATAGTAGCATCAACTCTGAAAATTTCATTGCATGAAGAGATGCCCATTCATTACATGTTTTTTCAGCTTCAACCAAAAAGCCACCAATATTACTGGGAAAATCTCTTCCCAGACCAGACATTGGAAATGCCCAACATATGGATTGGCACAAGAGGACAACAGAAGCAAGGGCATGTGTGCCTGTGAAAGAAGAAAAAAACGTTAAACAAACAAGTCACAAAATCATGGAGATTCATAGATAAAATAATAAATATTAAATAGAGATGTACCTCAATGAGCTTCAGCATCCGATAATTCTAAGTGAAACCTGCTTCTTCGATGAGGATAAGTATTCTCATTCAGATGACCTCCTGCATTATCATATTAGTTTATTTCTAAGGTGAATTCAGAAATAAAAGACAAAGGAAAATTTAAACCATAAAGCTAATCACTAGTGAGCAACACTGGTGCATTCAACATTACCCATAATGAAATAGTGAAGAACTCAAGCAGCCATAAATATCCTATATTATGCTAATAAACTCTGCTCGCTTAAAAAATCAAAAAAATCCTACTCAATTCTAGGCGCACAAATGAAAATCCGACAAAAATCAAATGTAACGACTATCATCAACTATATGAACGATAGCACAAAACCCATTGAATCCCAACCCGATATTGAAATTACTCTGCAAGCATCTATGCATGATGCAGGGGATTGATTCTATCAGGAAACATAAAAAATAAAAAACAAAAAGTAAAATGAAATAAAACTGTGGTGGATTGACTCCAAGCCAACATATATGAAATGCTTAGTTCTTACCTCTTGATTCAGAAAAATGCTTTTAACTTTCAATTATAAATCTTGAGAGCTGGCCATAACCACTAAAATATTGAGATGAATAATTCTAGCAAAATCACCAAAGAAAGCCCAATTGCTCCATCACTCAAAAGCAAATAAACCAAACATAGCAATAATCTACAAGCATTACGTTTAGTGCATTCCTAAACCTACGACTTATCCCACTGCACTACTAAATTACTGAGCTCTGAATAAACTCAAATAAACCTCAGTTCAGTGTTTTCCTAACCCTAAAATTTATCCCACAATGCTACTAAATTACTGATCTGAGAATGAACTCAAATAAACCAGCATTCAAAGACCGGTAATCACATAAAAATGTAGACAATAAAAAAGGAATGAGCATGATACCTGGAACCAGATCTGGTGAATTTGACCTGAGGCATTTCAAAACAGAGCTGGACGTGAACCACAGCACAAGCCACCTGAAAAATGATGATTATAGAGCCTCAATCAATCCAGTAAGAGAGAATTTCAAGTAATGCCAGATCTCAGAGCTTCAATCAAAACCACAACATAAACCAGGAAACAAAGGCCATGAAAAAACTCATATTTAACCAGAAAAGGAGGATTGCAGCAAAACAGTGCTCACCAACAAAACAGAGCATAACCAGCTCAAAATTGGTAGCAAAACTCAATAACAGTTTATTGAACCTAAAGCAATATCCAAGCTTCAAGCTTGACATAGAACTTTGGCATAGCCCAACTAAACAATGGCGATTGATAAAACCCTAGATTACACCAGTTGAATACTTCTATAGCACTGCGGCATAATTCATCTTGCAAACACCTTGTATCGATTGAATGGTGCTATAGCAATGCAGGACGCTCAACTGATAAATAGCGTTGCAGAGAATCTCAGATAAACCCTAGATCACATAATTCCACTGAAAATGGGCCCGGAGGAAGGCTAAGCGTTCGATCAAAAGCCAGTTAAGTGGGAAGGCATGCTGCACTGTACTGTCAGTTGCTAGCGAACATTCTGCAATAAAGCGTCGGCAGTGCACGAGATGTGTATAGTTAGTAGCCTAGGCAAGTAATGTTGAAATATTCAACCCAAAAAACCGTAAAAAAAACTGAACAGATTATGCTCACAAACTTATAAGTAGATGGTATGAAATTTGATAGCTACGGTGTGTCACAACCTGCAGAATAAAAATTTGAAATTTTCACTTTAATCAATGAAATAAATATAACTATCCAATTTCACATTCAATGGCTAATATTAATTGTAACAACGTTAGAGCTTGGTCGAAAAAATAAATACAACCACTAATTTCATATCTACTTATCAATATTAATTGTGAGTATTTTACACTAAAGGTAAATAATCTCATTATATACTTCTTCAGAAAACAAATACTTTTAAAGGAAAATAGTTTGATACAAAACCCCACCTCTTAACTCATTGAAAATTGCTGTTTAAGCACCATAAAATGTTTACATCGATCATCTCGGCTGGAACATTATGATTATGAAATAAATTAGGATTTCAAATTCTAAAAATAATTTATATTTTAACAAATTTTCTACCTCTATTTCATCTTGCAAATAAGTGTTCACATATTGACCAAAGATGTCTAGTCAAAATCAGACCAACCAATAAATCTACCAAAATTTGGTTTGAGTGTCGACGTGCACGAAATTTTAAGAACAAATGAAAATAAAAAGGCAAAATTTTATATAATGATGCAACCTTATAATGTAGAACTACGGATGCACCTCAAAAATTCTTTGGAAAATGTAGTTTTAACGTTGAAAAACCCTTTGATTGATCATCAGATGTATGACCATGAAAAATAAAAAGATTTTAAGTCTCATAAATAGTGCATTAAATTTTGAGATAATTTTAATAACATTTTACATCAAAATTATATACCGTGATAAAATTTGAAGGTGCCCCTTACCTTTACAATTACGGATGCATCCGTATATCAATTGCACCCAAAGAAAAATATGAATACAATTTAGAAAAGGTAAAAGTTCATACAAGGTGTCATCCTTATATTTTATAAATAAAAAGCACCTAAAAAACCCACTAAAAAAGGTTGTTTCTAGGTTGGAAGCACGTGGTACTCCAATAGTATAAGGTTGAGACCTTATACAAACCTCACCTTTTAGAGAATAGCAGAGGTTGAAATTTCCATAAAGCCTAAGCTCTATGAAAACAAAATAAAGCTTCACCTCAAATCCTCATCCAAACTTTCGGTAATGAAAGTTTTCATAATGGCTCTAAAATTATTTTTCAACACCGATAGTGAATTTTGAAACTCAACAGATAGTGTAGATCTTACGGATATGTGAACACTTATTTTTAGGGTGAAATAGATGATTTAAATAATTGTTCATCACATAAAATAGTTACACATTTACAAAAAATAAAATAAAGATTTCAAGCCCTAAACATAATGTCTATTGCAACACATCTACGCCATCAATTTCACTCAAAAAATAAGTGTTCATAGATATGCAAGACCCTAACACATCTACACTGTTAATTTCACCCAAAAAATAAGTGTTTATAGATATGCAAGATCTATATATTTTTTGAAAAATATCTCCATATCCTCTATTTTTAGGTTTCATTTATTGATAAACCCAAAATTTCAAAAGATATATTCTAACCCTTTGGCCACTTTAAATAAATTTTTTAACCTAAACAAATGTAAGAAAGACATAGCTATTTTTAAATCCAATCATTTATCTCTCTTCACATAAATACCCCAAAATTATTTTTCTCTCTCTCTCTTATTACGTCTTGCACTTTCTCTCTCCTCCCCGTATTTTGGAGCCTCTCTCATCTCGATAACTTCTGACCTTTATGAACCTCTTATCTCTCTAGAAGTTTAGGATGATGGCTTTTAGAAAATGTATATCTTTTAGATTTGTTTGGCCTAAAAAAACATGTTTAAATTAGCTCAGGGGTTAAAAAAATAAAATTTACAATTTTATGTCCCAAGATATATTTTAAAATTTTAGATCTAGTGTGAAATGAAATCTAAAAATATAAAGTATGGAGATATTTTATCTATATATATTTTTTTAGCTTCAAATTTGATAGTCTTATTGAAATTTGATTTTAGAGGGATTTTCAGTGTTTAAAGTGCTTTGGCAAGGACTCGAGATAGAGATTTACTTTGTTTTTATAAAGCCTTATAGAAACCATCATTTTCAAAATTAAATAAAAATTTAAGGGGAAAGGTTTATATAGAGCCGAAGCTCTAAACAATCAAATTAAAGCCTACCTAAAAAATTTTACGTTATTTTGATGTTCAAATATTTTCAAATTGATCGTCTCAACATGGAGAGGCATGAATGTGGAAAAAAAATGGGTTTAAAGTTTTAAAAATCGTATATTTTATAAAACATTTTTTTACTGTAAATTTTCAAGATTTTCAAATTTTTATTTTATATTTAATGATGAAAATCTATTTTTAACGCTATGCCTTTCCGGTATAAAACCACATTCCTCGACAAGGTATGCTCTAATTCGATTGTTTAGAGCCCAGACTGCGTACAAACAGAACCCAAAAATTAAAGCATTCAACACTTCGTTACGGAGTGTGGTTTTGAATCTTTTGATAAATTTATTTTCGTACGCGCCAATTGTCCTTACGGAGTTTTGTTTTGAATTCTTTTGATAAATTTATTTTCGTACGCGCCATTTGTGGTCTAAAAATAGTGCGAAAATGATTCCCTCGTTGCAGCTCTCAAATTGCAGAGTCCTGTTACCTTGTCCCATCAAGCTCAAACAGGTGAAAGAAATAAAATTTCAGCAATTTTTTTCTCTTAGTTCAGTTCATTTTTCTCCTGATTAGAACTCAAGGGCTTTTCTTTTCTGTAGTTTTCACCCTCGATTCACTTCATTCTTCCACTGAAACGAATTCCAGGTCTTATTTTATCTGTCATTTCTAACCTAACTATTTTCTCTAGCATGGTGAATCAGCTCTTTTCATCAGTTCTAGGGCTTCCAAGCCCGCTTTTATGGGGGCATTTTCTTCAGAGAACGGGGTGCATTCCCACTTGCCAGTGAATGGAAATGACCTGGTAAGCTCTTAAAGAATTTTAGTCACTTTGAGTTCGTATGCCAACCCCAATTAATGACGACATTGAGTTCGTATCAGGATCAAAACCATTTTTTATGGGGCGAAATTTTTGAGTTTTAGACTACATTGCAAGCTTCAAGTGGAAAACAAGAAGTGGAATTTGATTTTGCAGTAAAAATGATCCCTGATTTTTATTAATAATTTTTCAGGAATTTGATTTTGTTTTTTGTTTAAGTTTGATGTCCATAATTTTTGTGGACTCTCAGCCATCTGGCCTTGATTGTTTCGTCAGAGAAAAGAAAACCTTGTTTTTTCTTCAACAAATTGGATGTTTATTGGCTATTGTGTACCGAATTTCAGCTTTGCCTTGGTTTCATTATGGCTGATTTACTTAAACTTCGAGCTATTTTTAGGATAGTGGCCTAAATTTTTATTCTGTTTTACATATTGTTTCTTAAATTTATTTGTTTTTTAAGGGGCAATATTCTCAAACTGTAAATTGATTAATTATGTTCATTCTTGTTAAGGTTAGGCCACTGAGACCTCAAATTCTCTTGATCCTTCGGTTGCCTGTGAAGGTAAGTACGACATTGTGAGTCTTAAAAATAGATGAACTTGAAATGGTTTAGAATTTTACAAAGCTACTCTCCTTCAGTTCGTCTTAGTGCTCGATCATCTTTGTTCAGACTTAAATTTTATATGAATGTTATGAATTTCTAGCACATTTATTACAAGTTCATGGTCTGCTTTATTTGCTAATGTTTGCATATTTATTCACTTCAGATTCAAAACAAGCTAATGAAACACGGTCAACACAATCAAATTCGTCGAAGGAGTAATCATCGTCTTCATTGATTCATTTGGTCAAAACCCATGATATTGATTATTCCAGTTGTTGGTTTAGTTTATGTTTTTCATTTAAACAAACAGAGCAGGGATATCACCATCACACCCAACTAACACTGATTGTAAATTTGTTCACTGGGTGTTATGGTATTTTTTCTTGCTTTTTGTTTCAATGAAAATGAGTTGTGGTGAATAGATCATCCTTATCATTATCATAATCATTTGAGCGATTTCCCAATTATTTGGGTGAATACATCATCATCAGAGTCTTTTCCCAACCATTTGGGTGAATACATATCAAACTAAATTTCTATATTCTTAAACATATTTTTGTTTTATTGAATTTTTTTAGGGCAATTTTTAAAAAAAAACTGCACGTTTTCTCAGGTTGATGGAGCGGCTTAAGAATTATGGAGTTTCTGGGGTGCTCTCCTATGGATTACTGAATACAGCATATTATCTCACAACGTTTATATTGGTTTGGTGAGTGCATACTTGCAAGAGTGGAAATTTTTGTGAGCCCAAAATTGTCATAATATTGATCTTTGGGCTGCCTGATCCGAGTAAATAGATTAACGGAAACAGATTAGAACGACCTCAACTTGTAAGTTATATTTCAGAAAGAAATGGTTAGTCCTATTCCATAAGATAAAATGCATAGAGCATTATCCATCGTGTACAACAAGGTTAGGATTTTCAGCATGTGCAAAAACCCTGTTTGAGTTCCGGGGTTTGTTGTGGCATGTGATGTTTATAATATTGTGTTAATTGTATACTTCTTTTAAGACTTTGTTAATTTGTTTATGTGTAGTCTTACAAGCATGACTATTTTTACCAATTTGAATGAAATTATTGCCAGTGACTAAGATATATGATAAATGCTTAATGAGTACTTGTATGATTGCATTTGTATTTTAAATATATGCTATTTAATTTGAAGGATACTTTTGAGAAATGTTCATTTTCCTCTAAGGTTCTATGTTGCTCCGGCTCCTGGAAAAATGGGTTATGCTGCTGCTGTTGAAAGGTAAGATTTTTAAAATGGGATATTTATACATCTGTTATACAAATCAAATGGGTCATGGTTCTCAGTTCTTATTTACTTTTTAGTATTGGAAATAGCTATGTTTGCTGTGATTTTGGGAAGCCTGAATTTTGCAGGTTCCTGAAACTAATGGCAATGGTGTGGGCAGGGAGCCAAGTTACAAAGATTGCTAGAGCTGGAGGGTGGGTTTCTAAATGCTGATATGAAAATTTGGTTGAGCCTGGCTATTTCTTTGAAATAAAAACGATATATAGGGGTAATTGCATTACGATATATCAGATAGTGAAAGTTGTTCCATGTTTTGAAGAGAAGCATATGTTATTTTGAAAGCATATGTCATTTTTTTCTGCCTTTTCTTTTTGTGTTTGTGTGTGAGATAAAGAATATGTTTTTTTTTGTGTACTCAATGCTCTATTTCAAGAAGGGGAAAATATTCAATTTAAAAAAGAAACATGAAGCAGACTATTTCATTTCTGGAACTGCCCAAGGAACTGGTCACTCTTTTGACACTTTTATTGTTCTTGTGCAGGGCATTGGTTCTTGCACCTTTTGTAGATAGAGGTTTGTCATGGTTCACTAAGAAATTCAGGTTCTCCTCAAGGGGAAAGGTATTTTACTCTGATTTTACTCCATTGCTTCAAACTGTCACTTTGTTTAATTTTTGGTTACCTGATCAAAAAAGGGGTTCTGATCCACTTACCTATAACTCTTTTATCATCTTTGACCTGTCTGTTCTCTCTCTATTTCTCTCCCACTCTCTCTCAGGCATTTGCAGCCATTGCTGGGATCTGTTTCGGGTTGGCTCTTTTGTTGTTCATTGTGGTAACTGTTCTTTGTGCATAGAATGGTTGTAAATTATCATTTCTCTATCAAGTTCTTGATTTTTTTCTTGGCAAGGTTGGGTTGATGAGACCTGCTTTCTTCATTTTATTCTCTTCTGCACAGAAGATGTACGTTTTAAAGGCACAACACTAACCTCACATCCATGCCCAGTTGAGTAATTTATACTTCACAAAGCAGGATATTTCCCTCTCTCTCTCTCTCTCTCTCTCTCTCTCTCTCTCTCTCTCTTGCTTTCACACCCAAGAATAATAATACGACCATCGACCTTTGGAACAAGAAGGTTATCATCAGCCCTAGCTTCCAGATGTGAAATTGTGCAGAAAAATGACACACCCATAGCTGCCCAATTTTATTTCGGACGGCTAGAGGTGATTGTAACTTTTTCTAGAAAAAGGTAAATGGTCTTATAGCATATAATGTCTATTCTATAAATGGCTAAAATACCCATTCATTGATATAATTTACTAAATGATAACTGTTCATTGCCATTTTTATGCCTTGACCCTTTTGCGGTGGAATTTTTCGGCTGTTTTGTGAATCTTACACCTATTAGGAGCTTCTGGATTCAAACTCAAAACTCTAGAAGTTGCTCGTCGCTTAACCTTGTGAATCTATCCTTAACCAAATTTCGAGTCATATGTTTGAATGTGTTGGGGGTCCTAAATTTTGCTGATTATTTCTATAATATTTTCAGCTGCATAAATTGAAAGATTTATATTGTCAGAGGTCTCATTCGTATGTTTGAATATATAGAGGTGTTAATTTTTACTGATTAATTCATTGTAGATTTGAAGCTATAATATTTTCAGATGCAGTTTTATTCCATAAAACTCCAAGGTTTACTAGAAATTGAGGAATTTTGGTTGTTCTAACAGAGATAGGATAGTAGTTAATCCATACTCAAAACATGGTGTTAATAAACAATGATGACAATTTGGTTTGCTACATTCCTTTAGTGAATCCTGAACCCTTGACATCAATAATATATGGTTAATTGTTTGTTGGTTGTCATTCTGTCAGACTGAATCACTTGGTTCCCACCTTTTTATAATTTTTATTATATATTTCTTAAATTATAAATATTAATTTTTGGACTTACAAACAGGAAAATTGGTTGGATATGAGATCGGTGATCCAAATTCGTCTTGTCAATGACCTACCTGGCCACCGAATTCGGGTTTCAAAACACTGCTCGAAACGTTGAAGGGGATGTTTGTTATATGTGCCCTGCCCAAAGGACCCTTGTTGGACCTCTTTGACTAGGGGTGGCCACGGGTTTCCCCAACAAGGGTTTGTATCTAGACCTAAATATTGGACCCGTTGGGTTGGGTTGGGTCTGGGTACAATTATCTTGGACCGGACCTGGGTTTGGTTTGGGTTGATCTTGGACCTTGGGTTTGGGTCATTGGGTTTAGACCCAACTTGCCGAGTCAGTTATGGGTCTAGGCAAATATAAAAATTTATATAAATAGTGTTGCATATATACACATATCTTAAATATAAATATTGGGTCGGGTCTTTTGACTTGGCATGTTGGGTCAAAGTCCAAGATTTTTACCGACACATGTATGGGTCAAGCTTGTTTCCACATATGATCCGGATATGTTGGGGTTAGTCTGAATTGTCTTGTTTTGTAACGTAAACGGCAAAGAAATTCCAAATAAAAATGATAAAAGATGTAGGTGATTTGCGGTTATGAAATCAAATGACATGGGGTTCCAAAGAAGCAGATCCCCGCCCACCGTCTGTATCCATGATCAATGATTTTTAAAACACTGGCATATAAGGTTTTCAACATTTGTGCTGCCCTAGCAAGTCATGCTTTGTTCCCCTGGTAATTTGCAATACAATATGAAAATCTCCAAATCTATTGTTTTAACCCTTTTGCTTGTATTTTTGAGCAGTGTTTCAGCATTGGGAATCAGTGGGTACAGGCCAAATTTCTGGTCGGAACAGTCGTTTTAACCATTTTGCTTGTATTTTTGAACAATGTTTCAACATTGGGAATCGGTGTGTATGGGAGCTATTTCTAGTGGGAACAGGGAATCAGTTGGATTCTAATGGTCTGATAACTTACCATCTTTGTCAAAGAGCTTATTTGAATTGCTTAAATCTTCCGGTTCCGACCCATTTTATTTTTTATTATTCTTTTAGTTTCTGTTTTCAAAATTAAAATTATTATTTAATTTTTTTAGAATAATTCTCACACCGGAAAGTTAGTTTGATTTGCCAATCCGAAATGAATTGCCGGAAGCGTCCGCACTTGATCCATTCATACGGATGTGGTAGACCTTCTTGAGCTTGGCCTCAAGAGCGCAATGGCCACAGCACCTGTCTCTCAGGCCCGGTGGCGGACCACCGATGACGATTGAAAAGCATTTTTGGCGGACCACCAATTGCCAGTAAAAAACATTATTCTTGCACAATGGCGTCCTCTACCTTACTCGTGATTAAGCACGTTTCTTTGCCCCAGTTTATTTGAGGCATGTCATAGGAGGCTGATTTTTTTACTATTTCATCCTAGTTCTCCATGGTGAAGTTTGTATAAGGAAGATGCACTTCAAAAATATGTAGAGAGATGAAGGCTTTGCAATTGCACAAAGGCCTTAATAATGAATTTTAAATATAAAAAATGTTGCAGATCAAGTAAATCTGTAACACTTTGAAATTTTGAAAATTAACAGCCTACTTAATGTGTTATAATAAGCACTTTTTACGCGACTTGAAATTTTTATTTATTTATATGTTTTTATATATGTACATTTTGATGTTGAGACGATCAATTTGACTGTCTTCTTGTTGGGTTCACCCATTTAGAGCTTTCTTGCATGAATGCGGATGTGTGTTGCGGAATAAGGAAATATGATAAACACAAATATGTCAAAGCGCATGTGTGTGTATGAGTGAGAAAACATGCAATAGGGAAAACAAAGAAATAAATCTTACGGATACCGGATTTATGTGGTTCACTTTTCAGGCTACATGTACAGGAGAAAGAAACCAATTCATTATTAAACTTACACATTACAATAGTCTTCAAAGAAACAATCTTTATTGGGATCATTGATTTCATCTAGAGATTTATCACCCTCTTCCACTTTCCCAAATTGCCCCTTTAACAATAAGACAATTCTATTTGTGTCCTTCCCTCATGGGATGAGATTCTCAACAATCTCCCCCCTCACATCCCAAGAGGGATGTCTCTTTTTGCAAATCAATTAGGTCTACAAATGACATTTGTGCCAGCCATGCTTCTCTAGGACTCTTGCTTATCTTCGGCCAAGGTCTTCTGCAGCTTGAACTGCCATACAACAATTCCTTCTACAAAAGTAATCGAGTATCATGATATTAACTTCCTGGAGTTTAGTCATCCAGCAATGTCTTCATCTGTGTACCCATGTAATATAGGTTTCCTCCCTCAAAGCACAAACACATTTTGGATTATCCTCTAAGATACTTGAACATCAAATTGACTGTTATCTAGTGTTCCTTGCCAAGATTAATGATAAATGAATCTGCTCCCTGTGTTACTGTCAGTCCATAGAGTCACGGATGGTTAAAGTGATTCACTGTTGGTCAAAGTGGTGACTAACGATCCATTAATCAATACTTTTTTTGCATAGTGGTGATTCATTGTTGGTCAAAGTGATGATTAATGGTCCATTAGTCAATACCTTATTTGCAAAGTGGCAATTCATTGATGGTTAAGTAATGACTAATGGTATGTCGATCAATACTTTCTTTGCACAATGAGCACTCATTGACAATCTATACTGAGCTCACCACGCATCTGCTGCGTGTGTTTCCTACGGCTGACCCATAGGGAACTGTCTGTATTTCTTCCTTTTTCCTCTTGATTGAAGGGCTCTTCTGACACTTAACTTGTGCCTTCTTGGCTTTTAGTAACTTTAAGAGGTCATATGTGTGATTCTTATGTGAGGATATATCTCATCTTACATAGTTTTAACCCACACCCCTTTGTATTTGTCGGCCTGACTTTCTGGTAGATTTCCACCTCTTGCGAGGTAACTAGTAGAGGGTTTATGTCCCCTAGAGGACCTCCTTAGCTCAACTGTAGGTGGAGTTTTTTGAACAAGCTGCTTCCCCTGTTTCATATCACCCTGAACTAACATATCAACTCTTTGGATCCATCTTTTTGTTTTACATCTCCCCCGTCTTCATTTATCATGGTGGAAGAACGATGACTGGTTCTGAACCATTGAAGATCCATGGATATGCTGCATTCTTCACATCTTTAATAGTAAGGTATTCTTGAAAGACCACCCATACCCCTGTTCACCTTCCTATACTCAGAATCCCACAACCTAAGTTGAACTTTTCATCTGAGTACTTTTAGAAGATGCATAGGAGTCATTTCTCATTCAACTGGGATCTTTGTTCCTTGGCATGTGCACCAATGCCTCGAACACCATCAAGTGTGAATAAGACATATCATTTCCCGTCCAACTTGTTTATTGGATCTGACCATCCAAAGAAAACAACTGAGATTGATTTAGGTAGCATTCTATGAGGACTGCTTCGCCTTAATACACCTTGGTGGTGGATAACATGCTCCTAACACTGAGACACTTTAACAGCTCGCGTCTCCCTTTCCACCTTGCTTGGAAATCTTGAAAGCTCTCAAACACCTGATCTTTTGGTTTCACCCATACCATTCATGAAGCATCATCGATGAAGGTGACGAGGTATGATGCGCCACCAAACGATTGTGATGCTTCGATATCCACAATTCAATCTGAGTTGCATGGTGTAATTTTAATGCACCCTTCACTACAGTTTCCAACCATAGCAATATCTATAGTCACTGTAGTGGTTTGCCTGCCATCACCCATGACACTGTCCTCATACCACTCATTTTTGAGCTTATGGCAATCTTTCTTGACGTGTCATTCCTTGCCACAATGAAAACATTTGATCTTTCTTTTTGTCTTCGATCGGTTTTGGTCCCTATTTTTGGACCTTCTTCGATTAGTGACAAGAGCTTGCGATTCCGATGTGTCGGAGGCTTTTCTTCTCACCTCTTCATTCAGCAGGCTACTAGTGACTTGATTCATGGTCACTATCCCAGCTAGTGTTGAGTTACTCACAGAGACTACTAGTGTCTCCCAATTGTCTAGCAGTGAACCGAGCAAAAATAGAGCATGTAACTTATCTTCCAAGAACAACTTCATCGTTGCGAGCTGGTTAACAATACTTTGCACGTCATTCAGGTGCTTCGCAACAGATTCCCCGTCCCTGAACTTTATGTTCACTAATTTTCAGATCAAGAACACCTTATTTCCGACGGTCTTCTTTTTGTACAAGTCATGTAGCTTAACCACAATGATTTCGAGGATGTCTCCATCGACATATGGTGGAACACATTTTCTTCCAACCATGGTCAGATAGTTTCGAGAGCCTTTCGATTCAATCTCTTCCACTCATTGTTTGTCATACTTTCGAGTTTGTATTCTACCCCTTCAACGGGTGTGTATAAGTCTCGACAGTATAGTAGATCTTCTATTTTTAGCTTCCAGATGATCCAGTTATTCCCATTGAGCGATGTCATTCTGCTCGCGATACTAAAATCCATCTATGTACACACACTGTTTATCCCCCGTGCGTTGTGGTTAGCAATCGTCTGATCGTTTCGGTTAATTGCCCACCAATCATGAACTGCGCACCGATCGTGAACTGCTGCCTGATCGTCAACTGCACACCGATCGTGAACTGCCCCCCCCCCCCCGATTGTGAACTCCTGCCCGATCATGAATTGCCTCCTGATCGTGAACTCTCGTCCGATCGTTGAGCCATTCGATCATTATTGCCGCCCGAGGGATTTGTGTTCTTACTAACTCGTCCTACGACTACTAGGTTCGTTATACCGTAAAACGGTGATAGGGAGGACTAAGCAGTGAGGGAAAACACACTATGATACCGCTTCTTGGGCTACCCACTCAGAGTCATCTCGCATGAATGCCGATGTGCGCAGCGGAAACCAAGAAATATGAGAAGCACAAACATGCCAAAACCCATGTATTTATCTATGAGTGGAGAAACATACAATAAAGTAAATAAACAAATAAATCTTATTGGCAACGGATTTACGTCGTCCATCTTTTTAGGCTACGTCCACGGGAGAAAGAAATGAATCCACTATTAAACTTACAAGTTATAATAGTCTTTCAAGAAACAACATTTCTTGGGATCGCCGATTCATCTAGAGACTTCTTTCTAGGATTTCCTTATCTGATCATAGAGATTTTTTTTTCTTTTCCCGATGCTTTCTCTCTCTAAAAGAAAATGTTCTTTCTTTCTCTCATTTTTGTTCTCTTCTCTCTCTTTTCTTTCACAACAAAAAAAAAGACTCAACAAGAGGATCACTGATTCTCTTTCATCCTCTTCTTCTCTCTAAGAAGAAAGATAACTCTCTCTTGTTCTTATCTCTTCGTAGAAGGATAAGACTCTCTCTTCTTCTCTTTAAGTGAACGATAATTTTATCTCTCTCTTCTTTTCTACAAAAGAAGGCTTCATGTATCTTTGATATACCAAGAATAGTTTGTCTTCTTCTTTTCTGTAAGAGAACGATAACTTTATTTCTTTTTCTTCTTTTATGCAAAAGAAGGCTTCTTTTTTTTTTTTTTGCAAAAAAAAGCCTCCTATATCTTTGATACAGCAAGAAGAGTCCGCCCAAAGAATGGACTGTTTCCTTCTTCTTTTATGCAAAAGAAGGCTTCATGTATCTCTGATACACTAATAAGAGTTTGCCCAAAAAATGATCTGTTTCTTTCTTCTTTTCTACAAAAGAAGGCTTTATATATCTTTGATACCCCAAAAAGAGTCTGCTCAAAGAATGACCCACTATAAAAATCCGCTCAAAATATGACCAAGAGAGATGCAAGCCCAAAATAGCCCAAGAAAGATAGATGCAAGCCCAAAATAGCCTAAGAAAGATAGCTTTGGTCAAAACAACCAAGACCAATATTAGCCTCTCTCATATTCCTTTTTATATATGGGCTAAGGGATAACTACAACGTTTAGAAGTGTATCCATAACCTCCGAAAAAAGAGGTCCATCAATATCTCCATTTTAAGAAAGAGATAAGAGGAATATCTTTTTATATCAAAACCATACGTGAGATCCTATTTGTGTAAGATGATGACTTGATCAACAAGTCACCCTCTTCTACTTTCTCAAACTGCCCATTTAATACAATTTCATTGGTATCCTTTCCTCATGGGATTGTATTCCCAACCCTTCTAGCATGAGAACAAACTTCTTATGGGTTTATGAGGTGCACCTTATTTGAATGTTATAAGGTAGATACTTTATATTAATAGATACCTTATGTAGACACCTTGTATGAACTTTTCCAAGACAAGTGGTTCATCCAGCCTTGAGACACCATCCCAAATATAAAAAATAAAAGGTAGGCGCATTGCAACTATTATTTATGTGATTTTTTATTTTCCCAAGGAAATGTATACAATGAGACTATTCATTTTTTTATCAAGGAGGAAATAATCATTATTGACTGTTTGTGAGATTGGGCCGTTGAGGATATGTCATTGATTGGTACAATGTCCAAAATAAAATTTTCTAAATGTTGTGACCAATGTTTGCAAAATCAAACCGGAACGGTTAACCAGACACGACCTAATCGGTAAATCAACTGATTCAACCGCTCTAATCGGGCAAGTCCCGGGTGGTCAAAAAAGTATTGAAAAAAATAAAAAAAAAATTACAATTTTTTTTTAACAAAACATGTTTAAATGAAGTTGAAAATTAATGAAAAAAATGGATTTTAAAGAATCTATTTGTGCCTAGGAGTATTTTTAAAATTTTTTGAAAAAAAATGAGAAAATATAAAAGTGAGTATTAATGACCAAAACAATTTTTAATCTTTATCATAATATAAAAAATATTTAAAAAATTGTATTATAAATTAAATTTTTTATTTTTAAGAATTTATATTTTTTATTTTTGAATTTTTTTAAATACCGATTGATCATCAAAACCATCCAACTGGGCGGTTAGATCGCCCGGTTTTATAAACACTAATTATGACACACTTCAATCATTAGATTTCACATCCAATAGTTATAAATAATTATGACCTCCTCTACCAGTTTGCTCATAGAGAAGAAAGACATATAGACTTGGACTAACATGTCCGCCTTAGAATCAGACTTATGAAAAGTAAATCGTCTCATACACAATCCCCTTTTACAAAGAGATAGGTGTGTACAAGAGGGTACTAAATCATATTGCATTTAACCATGAAGAGAGTTTATATAAGGTCTATGCTTTAAGGAAAAATAGAGCCGCACTTCAACAACTTGTAAGAAAGGTTAGTAAAGGTCGAATAGATAAACTCTCAAACTGATCATATTGATCTCAACACATGGATTTTAAGTAAAAATGGATTTACACTCTAAAAATCGCCCATCTTGGTTCATAATATCGAGACAAGTAAAAATGGATTTACATCTAAAAATCGCACATCTTGGTTCATATTATCAAGACGGTTTATTATTAAGTGTTTACAAATTTGTCTCATTTGTAACAATTTGAATACTTCTCACTATCATATAATTATAAAAGTATGAAAAAATTAAATAAATAAAATTACCAAAACTACCCATAATAATATGAGATGTTTTAGTAAATCTATCTATTTTATATTATTTTTTTAAAAAAAAAGTTTATAATGATAAAAAGTATAGACCTATTAAACTTGAGTTAAACATAATGTATAAAAAAAATAATTAAAATACACTTTATGTTCTAAAAAATGAGACTTGAGGGTAAAATATCAAATATACAACACTATTTTAAAATATTAAAATAAATTTCCCTAGTTTTTAACTACACAGAATGATCACGCTCGAACATTTTATACGGGGGAACATTGTATATGGTCCACCTACTTTTGCCTGCGAAAATGACACCGTTTTTAAGCGAGTGATGCCCTAGCCCGCCATTGCCACTACTCTGAAAGATTCAGAATCTATCATTTAATGGTGCGTATTCGCCATTCTTTTCATTTCAAATGCACGATTCCAGCCCTAGAAAAGCTCAAATTTCCATCTTTTATTCTTTCAATTTTGTGTTTGATGAGACTGTGGAGGTTTATTTAGTGTTATTTTATTCTTTTGCGATGCGTGATATTCATTGGAATTTGATCCATGTATACCTAAACTCATCCGAAATTCTCTTCTTCAACTGTTTCAATGGACTTTGAGCTGTTTCTTGTCGATATTTATGCAAATGCAATTTTTGGTCAAAACCCTAGGGCTAGTTTGAACCATGCCATGGATGATGTCCATCTGATATTAATTCTGGTTAATTTTTGTATACTTTGTCCAGAAGGTGTGTTTCTACCATGTATGCATCTTTAAATTCTGTTCATGTATGTGTTGGTGTATGTATTATGTATGTTGGTGCGCGTGCATATGTATGTATGTAGCTTCACGCGTGCACGCTCATATGTATGTATGTGCGTGCCTGATATGATATGCAGGTAGGTATGCACGCATTAAGTATATGAATGTTTATATGCTATGTACGTATGTATATGTGTGGGCGTATGTATGTGCGTATGCATGCGTGTATGTATGTATGTATGCATGCATGTATGTGAGTATATGTGTGTATATGTATGTATGTATATATGTACGTGCCTACTTTGATATGCATGTATTAAGTAAAACTTCGAAATTCATAAAAAACTTCAAGCATTGAATTCACATAATATTTAGTTCAAATATTTGGTTGTCTGGAAAATTGAAATTATATTAAGTGTTTACAATTCTAAGATTTTTAGATTTAATAAACTCATCTAGTGCATTGGTTTTCAACCTATTTGAATTTTGAAGCTTACAGAATCATATAAATTAGTATATGATAGCCAATCAACACAAATTAATTTAACTTGCTGCATAGACATCTAAATAGAAAGACATAACACATGGTAGAGTTTGACAATGGTGATTTCTGATGTTAATATCAAGTAATGCATCCAATCTACTGACACTGAAATATCAATTGTGCATCTTGAGGCAGTTATTTAATGGCTAGACTAGCTGCTTTTCTTCTGTTTTAGACTTCCAAATGATTTATTGAAAAAATTACTTGTCTAATATCACATATCTTGTTGCTACAGCATATTCATCATTAAATATGAAACCATACAGTTTATCCTCTCAAATCAGAACAGGTTGTATGCAGCCAAGGATAATGGATGCTCCATTTGTGACCTTGTTATAAAATCTTTGTGGTTTGCTAGCTTGTAAGCCTGCATGTTTTCTAGTTGTGAGCAAGCATGTTTTCAGGTTTTATTTTATTTGGTTTTGTTGTGCCCTTGCAAAACTAGTTTGGCCATTCCTTTCTTGGCCAATTTTATAGAATCGGATATCTTTTATTTCTTCTGGCGATGTAAGTCCAATTCCATGAAATTTCCTTTTTTAGATCGACCAATGGATAGGGAATTCCAATTTCATGATTGGTGATTCATATTGGTTTCTGTATTATTATGAAGTGCTCTGTGGATCATTCTATCAGCTTCTCTATTGGTGCTCGCTTTTTGCTTTGGCTAGGCTTTGTTGGTACTACTATCGTATAAGTGAAACTAGAGGAAAATTTTCATCTCTCTTATTTATTGTAATCGAGTGTTTACTTCATGCAGCAGTGGCACATCACCTCATGCTTTCACTTCTATAATGAAAATCAAGGACTATTTCTGAGACTATGTTCTTATTTCTGCATTTAATTTTCTCATGGAGATTAATGGCAAAACAGAGTGACTGCGGATTTTTATTGGGGATTTATTAGATGCAGGGTTTATCGAAGCCTATTTTCAGGATAGAGTTTTAGTTTCTAGACTTCCAGAATCAATGGCTTCAGATTCCTATGATGAAGAAGTTGCATCTTGGGAAGATCTTTACAACATAAACTACGTCCCCTCAGACCTCTTATTGAAGTTCAGGAAATTAATTGGAGGTTATCGTGTTGGTTTCAATTTTGAGGTAATTTTTTGACATGGTCCCTTTACGTCGTTTGTTCATTGAACTCATTCTTTCTCTATCAGTTCTATAATTTCCAGTTCGGCGAGTACCATACAAAACTAGTTTTGAAGCCTTTAATGCCTGAAAGAAGGTGGAAATTTATATATGAACCCGAGCATGGTGATGTAAGATTGCTTACAAAGAAGATTCCAGTTACTCGATATCTTAATCTTCAGGTTTGAGTGCTTCCTTTTCTTTTTCTTTTGTTTTTCTGATTAGATATTTGTATGCCTCTTGTATCTTGCAATATTCCAACTTTTGGACTCTTGTCCTTCTTATTACATTCATATTGATTGACCAGTTTAGCATGTTATCTATATGCTTACAAAGCATGTAATGACAAAAATTTTGTATTTCTATTTCTATAATCATCAACAAATGCATTGAAATCAATCACTAGAGTTTTGCAGTCCCTCCTTTACCAAGGAGAACTCATACATTCACAATTATGGGAGGCATAATGTACAACAAAATCACTTCACTGGAATATCTAGCATTGAACTTCTGCATCATGTAGCTTTGGAGCAAACCTACTTCATTTGTTGGAAATACTATTCAAGAGACTCTTGTCAGGCATCAATCTCTCATTCTGCTACTATCCAAAGCTGCTGAATCTTCATGGTTCATTCATTTAGATTTTAGCTTTATTTTTATTTTTGTCATAATCCATGTTGGTAGGCGTGTGATTGCTCTTGCTCTTCTCACAATGTATATTGGTTCGGTCATGTATGAGAATTTACCAATTTGTTTGCTTGCCCCACTCCAAAAGCAACTCCTCATCGTAATTATCCAACTAGAATATAACCAAGGGGTTATTTAGTTTCTTCGGAATATTTCAATGAGGTAATTTGTTGATCGCCAAATAATTTGTCTTTCTTGTGAAATGTTAGGAGAATTTCAATGAAAAAAGGAGTACTAACAAATTACTATGAAAAAAGAGAAATAGCAAGTGTTTGAGCTAGTTGAAGAATTTTACTTTTCCTATTTTTTGCTGACAGCAGCAGGAAGGGATTTGGTTCTCTTGTTGGGATTCTTAGTTTAGATTCTGAAAATTTGGGATAAGATGGACATGTTATGGTCTATTTTCTTTCTTGATGTTTAGGTCTGTAATATTGTTTTTGTGCATCTTAAGAATTTTGGCCATATTTTCCGGTAACGACTGGTTCACAGCCTTTGAGACTTTAGTCAATGGAAAGTTGATGAGACTTCAGTCAATGGAAAGTTGATAACATTATCAATATGCAAACTGTTGCATGTGTTTTTTTTCCCTTTCCTGTTGAAATAAGGGATTGTATACTATAAGACCCTATAACTTTGGAACAAGAATGTCACAATTGATCCTAGCCATCAAATGTCAAATCAGATAGCTAGTAGTACATTACAAAGTTCAAGAACTTTTTTTTGGACTTAGAGCTTGATAAATGAAACATTCTTAGCCTTGTGGTTTCAAATCTAAGAAACAGAAATGATTGTGACCTTGTACAAAAGATAAATGGTCTTATTGTATACATTTCGTTGAAATAAAGGTTGCCTTTTATTTACATGTAAGGAGCCGTAAACATAAAGTCAAGAATGGCGTTCCACATGTTGGGCACTCTATACATCATAAAAATGGGTGCTTTTATCAGCATTCTATACATCCAAAAATGGGGTGAGACTTCTCACGTGAAATAAAATAAAATAGGTGGGCTAATGCCTTAACATAAAATCTCACGCTCCATTTCCACCATTAACATATCAAAAAATAAAATAAAATAAAGAAAAATTATTACACCAAAAGTCAATGAATGGGAACCTTGCTTGAGAAGTTGCCAAAAACGTCCCAGTGTCTCTCCCCATGATGCAGTGCTATCCTTAACGAGTGTGTCAACTGTGGCATTGGCCTTCCACCTGTCTGTTAGGAGGTAAAAGAAATTGACTGAGGCCTGTCTTTCACTGAAATGGTACATGTGGGCAAGAAGGCTGTGGAACTTGGGTGGGAGGTGGAAACAGGCTAAGAATCGCACATGGGGCTTTAAGTTAACAAACTTAGCTCAGATACTGAAAGTGTAGGGACAGTTAGCCTTGCACATGTCAATCCTCCTAGACTAGTTATTCTCACCTCAATCTTAGAAAATCACCTTTCTTGAAGGTGAGGAAGGAACCATGTAAAGCATTTGTTTTTACTTGAGATTGATTATTAAATCTTCTTGCTTTTGTTGTTTTTAAACTTTTTATTGATGCGAGTTAGTTATTGAATGTGATATTCCAGGTTGGTATAGGCCACAGTTTTCACTTCCATACCACTGGTTGGAAATGGAAGCTCTCTACATGCTTGGGTGGAGATGGTATTTCTCAGATTAGGAACAAGAGTTCAGTTAGCATCTTCCCTGGATTTGATGTTCGGATTGGTTGGAAGGCAGAATACATTCTTCCTGAGATTCATGGGTGAGTTTTTCAAAGTGCATGCAAACAATAATCTAACAAAGTCTGGTATTGTATCTCAAAGTCAGTGGATACCATAATGCGATGGAGTATAGTATACATTATATAGTGCTTCATTGTGGAACCTACCATCCCTTCCTAAGAATGTACAGTGGAGATTAATTGTGGTGGGTCCTACTAGAACTGTACTGGAACATGCATTTAGGTAGAATCAATCTCCACCATCCATCATAAGGAATGAATGATGGATGTTGGAGTGTTGTGATTAAGGTAGAGTTACCCCAGCTTCCTTGTCTTAAATTTTCTTTAGTTTCACTCGTTCTAGCAGTAATAATAAGAAATGTATACAACGAGACCATTTACCTTTAATATAAGGTCATAAAAATCATTGGATATGAAATCATATGGTTGGGAATGTGTTATTGAAATCATATGGTTGGGAATGTGTTATTGACTGGGCACAAAGTTTAAAATAAAATTTCTTGAATATTGTGATACACTTCAATCTATTAGATTTCACATCCGGTAGCTAGAAAATTGTGACGATCTCGTGCCAAAAATAAATGGTCTCATAGTATACAATCCCATAATAATATTATTACAAAAAAAGTATGCAATAAGACCATTTACCTTTGCCACAAAGATGCCACAGTTACATTTGGACATTAGTATGAAATCAAGAGATTGGAAGTGTGCAATTGACCTTGCTCAAATTTCAAAAATAGATTTTCGAACTTTGTGAAATTATCGTATAACATATGATGGCTAAGGATGATTGTGAGCGCCTTGTGACAAAGGTAGATGGCCTTACACCATACAATCCTATATATTATTATTATTATTATTGTCTATGGTTACCACTGTTTCAAAAGCGGACTGCCCAATGCCTAGGCGGATATCCCTAGGCGTCGGCTTGAACCCGTCTAGGCGGCTACCCAGGGCTTGTGCTCCACCCAGAGGCAGAAATGCAAGGGTTTTTTGGGTCATTTTTTTAATAATAAAAGAACAAAATTGTGGGTTTTAGGTTCATTTAAAACCTAAAATCCATTAGACTTAAAGAGAGAAAACCCAAAAAAAAAAAAAAAATTCTATTGGGTCGTTAAAGTTCTAGGGGTCCAGGACCGCCTAGGTGCCACCTAGTGCTTTTTGAAACTGGTTAGAAACTTTTTTTTTAATGAGGAAGTAAGCCAGCCCCTTATTTATCTTCTTAAGTTGAATATTTATGGTGAAAAAGCTTGTGCAGCTCTGTAGGAACAGGAGAATCTGTGATAAACATGAACTATGGACGCTTGCATGCATCCCTAGATAGAGTGGAGGCCATTTTAACCCACTCCACATAGAGAGCGGTTTTGGACTATCAGGTTTGGTAAACGAGATGACTGTAAATGTGTTGGGAATGTAAAATTAAATCTATTGTTCTATTTAATTCATTTCCAATTGTTCTATTGTAACTTATGGCTTTATGACATTTTAGCAAGACTTAGTGTTAGCTCATGTAATGGTAGAAATGTAGTGATTTAGTCAATTTATCTTTATCATTTCAAGTGTTATTTGGATTGGACCGGTTACTGAACCTGTGAGAGGTTTGGTCTAATCAAAACTTGTCTGATCATTGGTCGAACAAATATTTTTAGAAAAAAAATACGAGAAAAATAGAAATAATAACTTAAAATTATATATGTAAAACAAATTGTCCAACTTTATTGAGTGGTTGAACTGATCAGAACCGGTTAGTCCGAGTGGTCAAAACTGGTTTAACATTGGTTTTAACTTATATTTTACCGAACTTAGTTTTTTATTTGGAACAAATTGTTTAAGGCACCAGTGTGGTTGGATTTGCCGATCCGGCCCTTTCTTGATGCCTACCGTAGTTTCTAAATATTTGACTAAGGTCACCCTCACTTGCAGAAAGTGTAGAAGTTGGGCATTGTAGTTGCCCCATTTTTTAGGTAGAATGTTATATGCAAATTCTTATACAAGCTATTGTGAGACAAGTAAAGGGCGTGGTTTGCATGAGGTTGCAACCTTAAACCATCAAATTCAGGCGCACCTCTAAATTTTATTATAACAAGTAATTGTGGTGTAAAAAATTGGCTCAAAAATCTATTTTCATCTCTACTTGTAAAATTTTAAACTTCAAAAATTGTTCAAATAAAGTAGATTTATAAACATATGAAAATCTTGAAAATGGATGGTCCAGATAATGTGTTGCAAGATGCATTATTTTAGGGATTCGAATTTTTTTTTTTTTTTTTGATGTTCATACATCTCGATGTCCAGATGATCAATTAGAGGGCTTCTCAATGTTAAAATGGCATTTTCCAATGAATTTTTTAGGTACACTTTAATACTGCATTTTAAGGTTACAACCTTACAAAAAAACCTTTTTCCAAATGTAAATGCTCGCTCCACCCATATCCTTCAACATCTGCTTATTTAGGGTATCACTTTCTTCATGGGTAAGGCGATCTTTTGAGTATTTGGTTTGGGTTTGGGTGAAGGTGAATGGTCTATAATACTTAGTTTTGGCTTCACTAAATGGGGATCTTCCACAATTTTTTTTTGGATGTTTTGAAAATTTTATCTAAACAAAATCAAGTAAATTAAGCTAAACGAAGTAAATCTTGTGTGATAAAATTACCCGTTGAAATTGGATTGTGTTTCGAGCAAACGATTAATCTCACATATTCCCCCCAATGTAATCAGCATAATTGCAATGCACGTACTATAGGATTTGGTAATGCTCAGCTATTCGAAAAGTCGGCTTGGGCCGACTACTCGACCCCTGCCCTAGCGGAATACACCTCCTGAATCCAGTACTATAGCAACTGACAACCGTTAAAAAAAATATAAAGAAATCCCAAAGAATCGGAAAATTATATTCAAAGTAAAATTAAACAAAACACAATTAATTGTGGTTAAAAAATTGGCGTAAGAATAGATTTTAAAAAATGACTTTATAATAGGGGGTATTTTTGAAAGTTTTCAAAAAATGGGAAAATATAAAAATAAATATTGACGGTCATAATACTTTTCCAATTTTCGTCAAAATGATAGAAAATAAATAAATATGCTACAAATATATTTCTTACTTTTTGAGAATTTTTTAAAGATATTTTAAAATCCTCGCGAGCTAGGCAAAGGGCCCGAGCCAGAGTTATTTAGCCAATTATTTTTACTTTTCAAACACTGGAATTGCGACTAGCGCTGCACTCTACAGCTTACGTTATGGGTAAACAATTATTATAAAAAAACAACAATGCAAATCAAGAGGGATTGTCAACAAAAAGATTATTTATTTTTTGTACATAGAAATCACAATCATTATTGTCTTTTAAATTTCAAAATATGTGATTGTAAGAGTGTCATTGAATAGATACAAAGTTTCACAAAAAAGCCCTTCAGATTTCGTGACTCATCCCAAATCATTTAATTTGACATGGAATGGTCGTGACCTCGATGTTTAAAAGCTAAATGACATCTTTATAAACAATCTCGAATCAAGGTACGCACTTGTTGTGGCCTACCACTTGCAACATCTAAACGTATTTAGGGGTGGCTAGGTGGCTTAGCCTTAAAAAAATAGGCCTATGCCTCAAAATGTGGCCTAAGTCAGCCAGGCCGGTTTTTTTCTATATTTTTGCATTTAATTTTTGTTTTATTTTATATGGCCTGGCCTGGTCTTGATAAGCTTAGGGCTAGTACTAGGTCATGGCCTCTTTGGCCCGATCAAGGGTAGGCCGGGCATGGCTTGCCTTATGGGGACCAAGGCCGGGCTAGGTCCAGCCTGGCCCGACATGACGCCAACCCTAATTGTATTTGACCCCCGACCCCAAAACCCACCACCCCCCAGTCTACCCATCTCAAAAATCAAGACAATGTCCAACACAACTTCCCACTCCACCTATCTCAAAGATCAAGACAATGTCCAACACAACTTGAATGGTGTAGATATCAATGTCCACACAACAAAGTCCTAACTCATAAATACGAAGCCCATAATTAAAAGGGTGCGGTTTCTATAAGGCTGCAACCTTAAACAATTCAATTAAGGCGCACCTTCAAATTTTATCATAACATGTAATTTTGTTGTAAAAAATTCTTAGAACTATCTTAAAATCTATTTTCATAACTAATTAAAATTTTAAATTCCAAAAATAGTTAAAATCAATTGGATCTATAAATAAACATACGAAAATATTGAAAGTGGACGGTCTAAAAAATGTGTTGCGAGATACACTATTTTTGAGATTCAAAAAGTCTGCTTTTTTTCATGTTCATATATCTCGACGTCGAGATGATCGATTAGAGGGTTTTTCAATATTAAAACAATATTTCCAAAAGATTTTTGATGTGCACATGCACATTTTAAGGTTGCAACCTTATATAAACTTTTTTTCCCTAATTAAAAAGGAGAGCTTCCCATTTCTTCTTTTTGTTGCAGACCCTACTTCATGAGAGGTATTCATGAGCAAGCTCTGGGGACCTGCATTTAGGTGCTATTGCAGTATGAACGTAAAAGAGAAAAAACATTTGCAGTATTAACGTAAAATAGAAAAAACAAAAGAACTGCCAAACAAAGTAATTTATTGATCAACCATTCATTAGAAGACGCCCTAAACTTGGCAAATACAATCCACATTAAGTTTTATAACTAACTGTGATTCACTTGTGCAAAATTTTATACTACAATGCACCACAATACCCATTCGTGGAATGGCATGACCATGTGAACAACCAGAAAAGCACTTACGGACAGTTGACAGCGTCAGACTCTCACATATAATTTATATGAGACAATATATTTACAGAGAGAGAGTGTGCGCGTACATAGTCCACATTCAACAGAGATTGTATAATCTCAAAAATGAGAGAGAGAGAGCTATATAGTCCACCTCCAAGAGAGAGAGAGTACAGTCTCACTCACATCTGAGAGAGATTATTGGCTCCACATCCAAGAGAGAGAGTATAGTCTCACTCCCATTTGAGAGAGATTATATGCTCCACATCCGAGAGAGAGAGTCCACATATATAAGAACACTTGTGTATAACTAAATACAGGGTTTGGGGGGCATCATCCACTCAAACCAGGCACCTTCCTCAGATCTCGAGTCTCTTATAAATGCCTGCGGTTGCAGCATGAATTCCACATATTTTATACACTTTCTAAAGGCTTTGCGCATTTTGAGAAGAACAAAAGTGAGAGAGTAGGGGATTAAGCAAATAAGTAGACACCGATATTCTAGAAAGAGAGAGATGAAGGGTTAAACAATTGCTATTAACCACAAATCTAAACCTAGTTTCAATTGCCAACCTACAATGTCACTTATACTAAATGGGCCCTAAGTTTTACAAGGAATTTTCCCCCTCAAATTCAACATATAAATACATAAACCATTTCTCTCTCTCTCTCACCTGGTGTTTTGGGAAATTACTTCACCAAATTTGACAAAGAGGTGGCCATCAGTCGTGGTAAGGCTCGTGCACGCGATCAAATTAGGGTTCTTCAAATTCGCGTACTCGTCCATGTAAGTACGGCATGTGCTCGAGATCCCAATCAGGGGGACGCATGGTGGCGGCTGAGGAGCTTGGGGCTTTGGATCGGTGATGGATTGGGGCACGAGAGAGCCGAGCACACGTGTAACTTCGTGCATTGTTGGCCTATCAGAGGGCTGGCGTTTTGTGCACAGGAGAGCGAGCTGAAATACTTTTTTTACTGCATTCAGATCTTTGCATGTGTCAAGGATTTCAGGATCAACGGTGTCCATTACTGTGTTGGAGGCAGCCTTCGAAAGGATCTGCACAAAAATGTTGCAATTTTTACTACGATTGGTAAATGAAAAGTAGCACATTTACAATCTTTATGGGAGAAATTCAAACTTTAATTGAGCTTGAATTTTGTAGAATGGGGGATAACTGCTCAGTTATGCTGCTCTCTCTCTCTCTCATGAAATTCGGAAGCTATCAGTTTAATATTCAAGCTCAAAAGAGTTCGAAAGATAACAATAACATTTGCTACACGAGAAAATACACCAATTGCTAAAGAGAGTGAAAGACTCATTAATTTCTCTCTCTCTCTCTCTCTCTCTCTCTCTCTCTCTCTCTCTCTCTCTCTCTCTCTCTCTCTCTCTCTCTCTCTCTCTCTCTCTCTCTCTCTCACGATCAATCAAAACTGTTATAGCCAGTGTTGCAAATGTCACAACAGATCTGAACCAATAAACCATTCTTATAGTCGAATTTTCAGAAAGATCCTATGTAGTTCAGCTACATCAGCATGTGGCGCAAACTTAAAAAGAGTTGCTTCACCGAGAATTCTTACAATCAATAGACTACCACTAAATTTAAAAAACAATGAGGGTTCCTTTCCAATAATGTTCTAATATTTCATATGCCACAGCTATAGTGAAAAGTGAGTTCTATTCAGTAAATTATTCTAATAATGCAAAAACTACAACTAAATTTAACGAGAGGAAGGCATTTATAGCTCTTACCACATGGTGAAGATTAGACTCATTGTCCACAGCCTTCATTCCAGTAAGCAACTCGAGTAGCACGATCCCGTAACTATACACATCTGACTTTTCATTGAGGCGAGAGGTCCTTGCGTACTCCGGATCTATGTATCCTATAGTCCCCATCACATAGGTAGACGTGTGGGCTTTGGACCATAGTAAGCTCTTCGCTATTCCGAAGTCAGTTAGATGAGCCTCCATCTCACTGTCCAGCAAAATATTGGACGTCTTGACATCTCTATGTACTATACGAGGGTTGCAATCGTGGTGTAGGTAAGCCAAACCATGGGCTGCACCTAGTGCAATCTTTACACGTGTGACCCAGTCCAGCTTCTTCATCTTTGATGGCCCTGGTTAAAAGAGAGGATCTACTTTATAGTTCTTGTTGATATTTATTTTCTCCAAAGAGCTTTTTTCTCTGATAAAATGAACAAGAGATTGTCAAAAAAAGGTGGCTGAAATGACCGTCTAAATACCAAAGGTGCTCCAGAAATCCAAAACATGGAAATAATGCCCAGAGCAGTCGACTTCACATTGTGGTTCACATTTAGGACAAAAGGCCAGGTATACAATGATCCACAATACCATGGTGCGATCACAAGCGTCATTACAGTGCACCAAATGGATGAACTGTGATGGCTAGTGGAAGCCACCACACTACAACATGACCAATGTGCCAGGGCCGACACTTTATTCCTCATCCACCGTCCACTGATTAGAGTCCTTAGACAGTCATGACCATAGACTTTTTATGGTAAACCATATCAATATATGCATTGCCCCAGTGATCTGTAACTGAGGACTGCACTTTCAAGCAAAAAATGACATTCGTTCACAATGCACCCATGCATGTGGATTGAGAGAGAGACTTACCATGCAAAAGATCCCATAAGCTGCCATTCTCCATGTAGTCGTAGAAGAGCAGGTTGCCGCATGGGGAAAGAGAGTAACCCTGAAGACTGACCAGGTTTCGATGCTTTATGTTCCCAATGATTTCCAACTCTGTTTCGAACTCCTTCAAACTTTGAGGGAAGTGGGTGTATATCCTTTTAATTGCAACTGGCTTGCAGTTCTTGAGCACACATTTGTACACAGTGCTCGATGCACCATAACCAATAATGTACTTCTCACTTAGGTTCTCAGTCATCCTCATAATATCATCATACACATGAAGAGCCATGTTCATGTGGAGAATCACCAGCTTTGGAGCAGTAGTAACTGTAAATGTTATAAAAGATGCACATGATTCAAATAAAGTTCTTTCATCTGTGTGATTATTTTCTCTCTCATAGCTGAAGCATTTGAAGTCGGTCACTATTATTGGACTGAAATCTCATTGATTTTGGATAAAGTAACCAAAATTTAATGGATGTTGCAAACGGGGCTGAAATTGGCCTAAATGCAAATACTTCTGTGCAAAGAATGCCCCGATTATAGCCAAATTTCAGGAGAACCTTAAAATTTTATTCTCGCTTTGGATATTATAAGAACTCCAGCCAAGGAACATGAGGTGCCAAATTCCTTTCTTTCTATGAAAAAAAAGTTTGAAGATTCATTATTTTGAATGTCATTTTATTCTATTCATGATCATGAATGCACCATGAATATAAGGAATCACATGAAACAAACTTGGAGAAATAGCTTTTCTTTTTTTTTGAGAAATTTGGAGAAATAGCATTTCAACAGTTAGACTATTCTTGAAGTGTATACCTGGCTTACTCATTGATCCATCGGGGAAGGGAGCAGGTTTTTGTGGGCGGCACGCCAGAAGTAAGATTGTGAGAAGGGCGAGAAGAGACCCGAGTGAAATACCCAATATGGCCAACCTGGAGACGGAGGCTGTATATTACATGACAAAATATAATTTAGTTTCTTCCATATGCTTTGCTCTTAGTGGAATGATAAAAAATAAACTAGAGCAATTTAGGGTGAGCCTTTCAATTCAATAAGTATAATAAAAAAGCTAAAACAGAAGTGCAAAATTGTGAGCAGCAATGGAATTAGAAAGCCAAAACTCACAATCCTACTCGTGGAGAAATTGTGAAGAGTTATATGAACTGGAGAGACAGAAAAAGAGAGAGAGAGAGAGAGAGAGAGAGAGAGAGAGAGAGAGAGAGAGAGAGAGACAGAGACAGAGACAGAGAGAGGGGGGTTGTTTACAGAGAGAGGGAGAGAGAGAGATCAATGGAAAATTAAATATATTTCATTGATAATAATGAGATCAAATATGAAGAGCCTTTATTGAGAAAAATGGTAGATAAGAGAGGTATGATTGTATCAAAAGGAAATTGCGTCTTACAAAAACCATCAGAATTGGTTGAATGCAACCACAAAAAATTGGTAAATGATTATACATTTGCACTTATGTTAGTACTTTCACCTTTTGGTCGGGAATGGTAAGGATGGCAAGGAGAACCAACCCAATATCCACAAAGACCAGGGTTACCTAAGAAGCTGCAATCAGAGGAGAGCTAGTAGATCAACTAATTAAGCAATTCCAATAATATCAACACAATTTAAGAAATTCTACAAACAAAATTTAGGCTCTTACCTCTCCGGAGGAAACCTCGAGAAGTTATTACCAACAGGAATGTCCCCAACCAGGTCATTATATGATACATTTCTGTTGGACAGAAGATTTGACAATGAGAAAAAGAATACAAAATATTAAATTTTTAACAGAACTGGCTAGGATTCAGAACGTTTATTTTGAAAGCAGACTAATTTGGAGGCCAAATTTCAGCTTTAACCTATTTATTTTAAATATAAGGAAAAGAAAGAGATGAAATGTGGAAAAGCCATCGGATATTGGTGATTTGAAATGGGGAGAGAATGTAGAAATAGGACTCGTAAGTTCATTTACAGGAAAGAAAGACTCAAACAATTGCTAAGCGAGGTGATGTCCCCAGTTAAGTTGTTGTACTCTACTCTCCTGCCAAAGAATACAATAGTATATTGGGATTAAATGTAGTCAGATGAGTGAAAAATTATAATGCTACAGATAAAAAGAGGTAGGAAACTTTCCTGTGCAGGTTACCAAGTGCAGAAAACACATCAAATTTAGGATACAGGCATTCATTGATGAAGTACTAAGAGGAGATTATATATATATATAGATATATATATATATATATATATATATATATATATATATATATATATATTATAAATGAGAGAGAGAGAGATCTTGTGTACAATAACACACGCATAAACACACTCACTCTTAACTGTTCCTTCCCAAATGGCTCCAAATGTATATATATATATATATATATATATATAGAGAGAGAGAGAGAGAGAGAGAGAGAGAGAGAGAGAGAGAGAGAATACTTCACTTCCATCTTCCAAGCTAAGCAGTGACTTTGATAGCAAATTTAACATGTAAAGGAACTCACAGAGAGATCAAGTCCTGCAGCTGACTGAGTTCTTGTGGGATCCGGCCAAAGAGGTCATTACTTGATACATCTCTGGAGAAGAAAGGGAAGGCTGATGTTATAGTTCAATTCAGTACATTCATTGAAATACCATTCTAAAAATAAACATTCAAAAACCCCAGACCATGTTTAGGAATTTGAAACAACGGATCCTTACATATCCAGAACACTCCTTAGATTTCCAAACTCCAAGGGAATAAATCCAACCAACCGATTTCTACTCAAATTTCTGGAAAGCAAAGGTAAAATTCATTCAAAGAATTAGCAAAGGTGATCCTTCAGGATAAAAACATGGAATTTTGGAGTGCAAGACTTACAATTTGAGCAGGTGTTCCAAGTCACCAATCGACGATGGAATAGAACCACTGATTTTGTTGCTAGAGATGTCCCTGTAAAGTGTAAAGATGAGTAAACGAAGGAGAGAAGTGGAATACTTCCAGCGTCTAAAGACTTACAGGGTGTCCAGATTACTGATTCTGGACAACTCAATGGGAATAACACCCTTGAGGTTGTTCATTGACAGGTTCCTGTTTAAAATCCAACGAAAATAAACTACAATGTAAGCAAAAGAATTGCCAAAACTAAAACAATAATTAACGAGTAAAAAAAAAACAATGCATGAAAAACAGACATTGAGACATTCTTCACATTACTTTTCACCCAACAGTGCCGTCTATTCAAGTTACTGAAATAAGACAGGTTCTCAAAACTTCGGATCGGTCCAAATTATTTTACAAATTACCCAACTGCATGGACCACCACTCCAGGCTCAAACTGACTAATACTATTCCAGATCACTCCACCCCATGCTCCCTTTCTCTTGGATGGCTACTGTTGGGGACTAGAAACTTCAAGTAGCCACTGGCCCCTCCCTCCATCCCAGCCTCCCTGTGTGTGTGTGTGTGTGCAACATAGATGGTGGGAACCAGAACTTCAAAGCTGTTGCTTGTCCTGATTCTCAACCCCAAAGCGACTCCCTGCCCCCACCATCGGAAACCCCCCTACTTCAAGTACATCATAACCATCAATAGATTCTTTGGGTCTGGTGCGCACAAAGGAATCCTTTCTGTCATTTATTTCAATGCGCAGAGAGACTGGGGTTACAGGTACTCTCATGACTCGAATAAAATTACAAGTTTTTTGCGTCCTTAGCTAGAGTACTTAAGAAAATTTCTACTTTACCAATTTGAGCAGCCCATGCATAAGGAGATGTAAGGGATTTCAAACCAAATAAACATTATGTTCTATTATGGGAAGCAAATAGCGTATATTCCGGATTCATGAGAAGTTTTGGCAAAATTTTACATTGGCTGCCTACCTAACACAACATACCCCTTTTACCTAGGCTTGGGATGTGGGTTAAGGGAAAGTTTAAGGTCCTCACTCTTCTTAGACCAGTCATTTACAATCTTCACATTTCAAAAGAAATTACAAATCTTGTATAAATTATGAAAAATGCTTTACTTTCCACCAAAATTTCTGCTTATAACTCATGAATTAATTATTTATAGATTTTTAAGAGAAGTAGCTTATGCAACAATCCTTGGTGTCAACAATAAAATTCACACGAGCAAGAACAACTCACAAGTATGTCATGCTCTCAAGCCTTTCAAATGCCGGAGGGATAGTTCCATTCAATCTATTGTTGTGCACATTGCTGCAAGGAAAACACTAATTCAGAAACACTGTGAAAACAGAGACTTAAAATACAAAACAGAGAACGAAAATGCCGACAAAGAGAAGTACAGTCAATATCTTACAGGCTATTAAGATTCACACAGGAGCTCAAATTTTCTGGAATGGGTCCTTCAAGATAATTATTTGCTAGATTTCTGCAAAATTTATCCATTACATGTTGGCATAAATGTAAAAAAATTCAATTCGACAACATTATGGACATATCTATCAATCGATTATAGTTATGATACACATGCATCACTCTTGGTACCCTTTTATTCAACCAGTCATGGAAAAAGAAAAAATGGATGGAAACAGAGTTAGAGGGAGCTTTAAATCAAACCTACAGGTCAAATAACTCCGTCAGCTTCCCAAGTTCAGATGGAATCTGCCCAGTTAGTTGATTATCGTTAAGTTCCCTGTGCATTAGTACATTAAATTAGCAATTAATCCCAAATTCCCATTGGTCAAAATTGAGGCAGATAATCAGTAGAAGTAAGGGTACACACAGATAGTGAAGCTTCGTCATGTTACCCAATTCTGGGGGAATAGGCCCCGTCAGCTTGTTTCCATGCAAATACCTGGATGTTCAAAGAATGGTGGCCCTTGTTAATTGCTTTCATTTTCCATATTCGCAAAACAGATTGATATTTGAAAAACCCAATGGTCAACTCAACTCACAAATAAGCCATCTTTTTTAACATGATTAGATAGCACACAGGTTCAACATAAATGAGATTTTCTGAGTAATGATCATATAGCTAGAATCAACTTGATTCAGAATTTTTTTTTGTTTGGAGTACGAAAAATTATTTCAGGCATTGCTTAGTCACACAAGAAAGGAAAAGAAAATAAGGCTTACTACTCTATGAAACATCAAAAGTCACAAGAAAGAAACCGTGTAATCCATAGTGAAAGGCACACCAAAAAAATTTCCAATATTTAATACAGAAGAAGCAAGTTAACGAACAAGCTCCTCGTATCAAGAAAAGGATGTGTAGAGTTTAACTTACAATTTTTCTGTATAAGTCAAATTGCCTAAAATTGGAGGAATCGGCCCACTCAAAAGGTTGCAGCTCAAATCTCTGCAACAAAATCATGGAAAAAGGAGTTGCATCTCAATTTTGAAAAAAAATGCTAGAGAAAATATATGAAATGATCCATATCGTTCACTCACCCTTTAGTATAATTTGCTTAACCCTTAATGATGGAGATAAAAAAAAAAACTGTTGTTTTTATCATTCATTATTCAAGAACAACTCAACAGTCCAATTGTTTAATCCCTTCCATCCAAGGAGTTCGATTTGAATTTTGAAAGCGTGATTTGACAATACTTACAGTACAGCAAGTGCCTGCATCAATCCAATCACAGATGGAATTTTCCCACTCAACTGGTTTCCTTGCAAAGACCTAGATCAACAAAAAAAGGCAATTTAGTAAAAGACTCAGACCTAAACAGTCATATAGAAAAGAAGATCTATTTTGAGACTAATATAACTGCTCTATGCAGATTAAATATACTTTAGCACATACAATGTCGCAACTTGCAAAAAACCTATGTTGAATGGGATCTCTCCAGTGAGCTGATTGTAAGATAAGTCCCTGGAAGTTATAGAAACAATAGTTAAAATATCATATTTTTATTCCATGGCTATAACTAATGGCCAGCGAATATCAGAAATAATATGGAAGCATGAAAATGTACACAACAAGATACAAAAAAGAATCAAAAAATGAAAAAGAAAAAGCTAAGACTATACATTACATGGCTATTTTCAAAACAATAGGACAATTTGGATATTTAATTATTTATTTATTGGAAATAAAAACAAAGGTGTAGAAACAATGATTAGGAGATATATGAGCAATTAGGAAGACTCATTTAGTGTGCTGGAAGTTATCAAGCATAGCCAAGAGTTCAACATAACAGTGATATTTTTGTTGTTACCAAGAACAGAAAAAGATAATTTAGTCATTTCTAAAGAAATACAGGAAATGACAAAAAGGAAAATCTTGTAGTTCTCAAAAAGAAAAATTGAATAATTTGACAGTAAAGATTACAATAATTCCCATCACATGCTAACAAAATATGCAGTCATTGGTGCTCAAAAATATGGAATTTCCACATAGTACAGGTTTCTAAGAGATATTATTAGAATTCTTTACGGAGTGCATCGTAGTGTGCAACTACATTTCTTAGGCAGAGAAAAGGCACTGCAATAGATATATATCATTTACTGATCTATTCTGAAAGTTGATAACAACTCAGTCAATCAAAACAAAAAACCAGTCAAGATTGATTGTAAAAATATATATTTATATATACATACAGAACTTGAAACCCCGTACAGTTGCCAATGTTCTCAGGAATGCTCCCGGTCAAGCTATTATTCCTCACATCACTGCAAAAGAGAAGAATTATAAAATAGAAAGGTCAGAGTTTGCCCCATGAATTTGACCAGAAGCCCATAGAGATTAAGAACTTACAAATACCATAGACCAGTTAACTGGCATATGTCGGGAGAAAGAGTTCCAACAAAGTTGTTTCCTCGCAAACCCCTACATTGTGGAATAATGCACAAATAACCATCAATCTCCAGTTAGAAATGCAAAATCCACAAATATCTCTCTCGAGAGTAGCAAGCATAATTATTCAGATAGAAAAAAGGAAATGCAGAGATGAATTATAGAGGAGAAGAGGGAATAGTACAAGAATTGTAGCACTTCATTCCAGTATATGAGCCTTGGTATTTCTCCACTTAGATTATTTTGGGCCAGGTCCCTGGAAAAGTAATTAAGCTAAATTAGTCCCAAATAAATATGAATGATACTTGCAATCCATTAGGTTTCAATGTCCAGATTGTTCTGGATGCATGCCTTCAAACATACATACAATATTTTCAGATTTGGGAGCTGAGACAATGTTGAAGGTATGGGTCCCATCAACTGATTATTCTTGAGTATTCTGCAGATACAAATGAGCACGTCAGACTATTCAGAAACATTGCACATATTAGTAGAAAATCGTACTCCTGTATTTAAGAAAAAGTAAATGACTTACAGGTATTCCAACTGCTTTAATTTGGAGATGGAAAATGGAATATCCCCATAGATGTCATTGAAAGAAAGGTCTCTGAGACAGCACCAACAACAGTAATTAAAAGAGTTACATTTATGTTTAAGAACTAGAAACTGCAGTCTTCTTTTTTTTATGCTGTTAACTGTAGAAATTGCAGTCTTTACATGGAATTATTTCATGAATACTACCACCAGATGATGCATTGACAGAACCTACAAAAGATAAACATAAAAAGAATAGAAAATAAAAAGGAAAGAAAAAGTGAAAGTGTATAACAGCCTTAAACACAAAACCCTGGAACAAATCTATAATTTTTCTTGATAATTAGAATAAACATGGAATTAAAGAGGTTAAACAGTCAATATAGTGGATTTTGTCCATCTAAAATATTGTAAAAGAAATACCAGGTTCTATTGATATTGTTTAATTTTATCATCTATTTCACTATTGTACGCTAAAATACACACAAACAAGACTTAGACATTGACAAGGCATGTCAAATTTAATAAACTTTGATTTCATTATTCTTGACTTTACATTCTTATTGCTAAACCTGACAACCCTTCATAATGAAATGAACCTCACTATGTTATTAATTTTACATGTCCTTGATGGCATGCTGAGAGCGTGAATAAGATTAATAATCGCGCATATTGTAAGAAAATCAATACCCATAATACATGATGCAATATAATTTTCTACATTTCTTTCACAAGTCATTAGAACTTACAAACTTGTCAAAGAAGAACATCCACCAATCTCATCTGGAATCTGCCCCAACAAATGGTTTCCTCTCAGGTCACTGCACAAAGATACCAAAACATAAGAAGAATATAAATTTTAGGCAGGCAGAAAATCAGTAGCTGGGTTCAAATCAAAGCTCAAACAAACATCGAAGTTGAGAGATGTACATAGAGAGAAGGCCTTTCAAGTTTCCAATTGCCGGAGAAATTTCTCCATCAAGATTCAACCCCGAGAGATTGCTGCATTTATTAACGACAACTTAATTATACAGTTCAAGAACCAAGTACAAGCATGCATCATGGGGGAAAAAATTATGTCTATTTAAGACCTCAGTGTTTTGATTATTAGTTGATGGTTGTCTTAGATAAAAGAAATCAAAAGTGATCATCCTTTGAAATGGCTATAGTGGAGAATCAGGATAAGTGATTGATGAAATTATGGAATAAGCCTGGGAGC
The DNA here is from genome assembly GCF_054954075.1 of Amborella trichopoda. Classification (NCBI taxonomy): domain Eukaryota; kingdom Viridiplantae; phylum Streptophyta; class Magnoliopsida; order Amborellales; family Amborellaceae; genus Amborella; species Amborella trichopoda. The sequence continues at coordinate 1,429,906 of NC_142339.1, read as the reverse complement.
TTCCAGGAGTGGTAAGTGATTCAAAACTACTGAAAAAAAATTGGCCAACATTAATGCATACTTTAATTTATTTGCATTGAGATAAATAGTGGGTTTTCTAAGAGTGATTTAAGCCACCACAAACTTTAAAACTTGGCATGTAAAATGATGCAAAAGTACACTGTTTTATAATATTTTTATAGTTTTAGTTTTCGCATTAAATAATAGATTGTTAGGAAAATCCACAATAATTAGGGAACGATAATAGAGCTTTAAAGGAACAGCTCCTGATTCTCTACAAATAATGCCTCACAAGATAGTTCTCAGTACATAAGTTGCACACACGGTTCAGAGACAGGTTTAACACTCAGGTAACATAGATACCATACAGGTTAAGATCTCAGGATTCTCAGAAACATGAGCTGTGATGAATTTTCTCTGAGTGCAACAAAATGTATGGAAGGTTATACCTAGTTAGAGAGAAAAAGAGAGACTGCTGTAATAAAAAAGATGGAGATGATAATATTTACAGGGACACCACGTCAAAAGTCATATTGTCACAAGTAATTCCCCTCCATGAGCAGTATTCGGAAGATGAAGCCCCCGTCCAGTCATACAAGACATTGTCCACATCACGAAAGGCTTTCTTGATTTCCAAGAGTGTTGCCCCTGAGAAAACAGGCAATACTTCTCAGAAGTGTCCAATTGTTCATTATAATCGGTGATAAATTGAATATTTTCAATCAACTTAGACCTCTATCTCTCCCTCTTAATCAGTGATAAATTGAATATTTTCAATCAACTTGGACCTCTCTCTCTCTCTCTCTCTCTCTCTCTCTCTCTCTCTCTCTCTCTCTCTCTCTCTCTCTCTCTCTCTCTCTCTCTCTCTCTCTCTCTCTCTCAAAGTCACTGAATCCTAGCTTTCAGTGAAGGATCCTTCGCAACCACGTCCATGAGAGAGTCCTTCCATTTTTCTGAAAACTTTCATAAGAACTTCCTTGTGCTAGGCTAGAAGTAAGAACACAACAGTATAGAAGAAGCACAGCACAGAAATGCTGACATAAAAGTTGTGAACAGTGTGAACAAAATAAACTAAGTGATCTATGCAATTTTCCAGAAAACTATCCCAGAACAGGAACAAATTTTACAAGCAGAGGAAGTTAAAGACTAGAGAAGCTCGCTTAGGAGCTCAAAATGCTCAAACTTCTTCAAGCATTATACAGATAAGGAAGCACTCCATTGAAACGCGTTGAACTAAACTAACATTTTCAGGTAAAACCAGGAGACATGAACAAGTATAGTAAGAGGAGCGAGTGTATCCAGAAAACCTCAAGCTGCATAAATTTTTGCAAGCATTTCACTAAAGGAGAAAATCAGCGTATAGAGATGAACGTTTCCAGTAAATATAAGATGAACTGAAATTCAACTCCAAGTTTGAAGAGGGCAAAGCATTGGCCAAAAGGAAACTGCCATGAGAGCTCACCATCATCTGATTCTTCTGGGGAAACCGAGCTCAAACTGCTCAGGAAAACGAGAAGAACCACAAACCGCTCCCAACTCCTCCATTTCTGAGTTATCAAGCTCCACGCCATGGTTTCCGCTTCTTGAGAGCTCATCTTGCATCAAAAAACCGCCCTACGATACCTGGAATAGGGGGAATAAACTGCCTGCAAAACTGAACCCGCCATTAAAGCAGAGGCTAAGATAGCTAAGGCACTTCTGGCGAGGGCTCTAGCGGTTTCACACATATCAGGGCTTGCCTCTGGTCGTTCCATCACATCCATCAGCCGTTTAAATACAGGAGAGTACGTCTCTGTGTCCAGAGAGGAGCAGAGCTCTGATGCTGCAGAGGTTTGACAGAGAGAGCTTTTTAACTTTACCCTAGAAATTATTTGGAAACGAGTTATTTGGGAGATGCGAAAGTTAAAACCGTGGCTCGCCATTTTCATCTCTCTATCTCTCTCTGCAATTTCCATCGCTTTCTCTCTCTAACTCCCTCTGCAATTCCCATCTCTCTCTAACTCTTCGAATTTCGTCACTTTCTTCTCTCTCTAAAAATCTTATCTCTCCCTTCCATTTTCATCTCTCTAAAATTCTTCTTCCTCTCTCTCTGCAACTCGCTTTCAGTGTGACAATAGATAGAGCAGGCACGAATATTTATAATTGGAGGACCCGCCAATTTAGCGGGCCCGCTAAATTGAAGCCATTAGCGCGATCTTTAGCAACCCGCCTATAGTTATGAAATATGGACACGCGTGTCTTACGATTTTGTCTTAGGATTTGACTGTGTCGATATTTAGTGGACACTTGACTAGGTGTAGACACTCTTTGAGCATTTTATTTCGAGTGAGGTTTGTATAGAGCCTAGGCTCTAAACAATCAAATTAGAGCCTACCTTCAAATAGTGTTGAAAAATGTGGTTTTAATATTGAAAATCTTTGTGAAATACTTAAAATATATATTTTATATTTATTTATAGATTTTAAAACTTCAATAATAGTGTAGATCGACATCTCTATGAAAACTTAAAAATCTTAAAAATTGATGGTCCAAAAATACGTTATAAAATACACCATTTTTAAAACTTGAAATCTATTTTTTTCTCATGTCAATACATCTTGATGTGGAGATGATCAGTTTAAAGATATTTGGTCATCAAATCAACCTCTTCTAGTCGAATTTTTGTGGTAGGCTCAAATTTGATAGTTTAGAGCCTCGGTTCTATATAAACTTTTCCTTTTATTTTAGGAAAAAGTTTAACTAGAGCCAGGCTCTAAACAATCAAATTTTAGCCTACCTCAAATTTTTCATTAGAAGATGTTATTTTGATGCCCAAATATCTTCAAATTGATCATCAAGATGCATGTACATGTGCAAAAAATGGATTGCAAGTTTTGAAAATAGTGTCTTTTGTAACGCATTTTTTTACTGTCAATTTTCAATATTTTCAATATATCATATATCTGTCGATCTACACTATTTTTGAAGCTTTGAACTTAATAAATATATATGAAAATATACTTTAAAGCTATCACAAAGATTTCCAATATTAAAACCACATTTCTTGACGCTATTTGGAGGTAGGCTCTAATTTGATTGTTTAGAGCCTAGGCTATATACAAATCGCACTTTTTTTTTTAATTGCTATGAATTTGATAAAGTTTCTCCCTTCCCAACTAGTTTTTATTTTTGCAAGCCATGGACCACTGATTTATCCTTCCCTAAGCTTGGGACTATTGGCTTCTCTCTCTGGGCTGTGCTTGCTAGATATTCATATTTCTTCTTCTATTTTCATTGTGCCTGGTTGCCACCTAAAATCTTTACTATTCTGTCTTTTTTTGTTATTAATAGCATGAATTGCATCGTATATTGTCTTGTAGTAACAATTGTCTCTTACTAGTTTTGAAAGCTTGTACTTTCGATTAATGCACTAGGACTCTTTTCAATAGTCACATAATAAGAGTGCTACATTTTGAATTAATAATTAGTTAGTACTATGTAGATTTTTTCTATATTATTACGATGCAACTTTGGTTTGGTCTATGATAAATTTTGATAAATAAAATTCATATTCATAAAGTATTTAATTTTTTATTTTTTAATGCTTCACAAATTTTGTATGACATGAATTGTTGTATATGTAAATGCATATGTGAACTACATAAATATTTCAATATATATATGAATAGACGTACGGATTTATGTAGATATTTATATATTGTTTGGGTATATCGTGTCTAGGTGTCATTTTTTGGGGGTTTACATTTCTGATACTCGTATTTGTGTCATAAATAAACACCTAGTCCATGTTTATGTAACATAGGCTTAGACTATTTTAGCGAATTGTGAATCATTGTCATTATCATCATAATCATCATCAAAGCTTTTTCCCAATTATTTGGGATCGGCTATGGATTCATGAAAAATTTTGACAAAAATTTACCTACCTAACACAACCCACCTCTTTCATCCAGGCTTGTGTAATAAAAAGTTTAAGGTCCTTACCCTTCTCAGACTAATTGACCTCGTGAATTGTAACAATTCTTAGACCAATTGACCCTCGTGAATTGTAACAATAATATCCCCAATTTTGCAGATCAAACGAAAACCAAAATCATTATTATAAGAATCAGACCCTCATGAAATGATGAATGGTCTGATCGAGTCAAAAATGGTTTTACCGTCGAACCAATTGATTGGACTCAATTTTTATAGAAAAAAATATCAAAATATTTTTTCTAGATTAATGATTTACCATTCTACCCATTTGTAACTATTTAAACTCAATATTGTGATTTTTATGGGTATTTTGAAAGTAAAACAAATGATTTGGATAAGGTGTTAAATTGTTCATCTCTCATTGGCAATTTGACAATTTTCCTTAAAATAAAGTAAACATAAGAATAATTATTCAGAAATATAAAATATATTTTTAAAGAATGCACAACTTTGTTTAACCGACCAAATAGATATGTTTAACGGGCCAAAGTCAATTGAGCATTGGTTTTGACCTCTTTTCGACTAAACCCAGTTTTTGCTTTAGAACAAACCGGCTTAGACACCGAACAACATACTGATAGTCGTATCAAATGTAATCACTATAGACCATTTAATTTGGTGTATACGGAAGTTAAAATTAAAAAATAAATTAGATGGCTTGGGTGTGTCACTCGTTAAGATTATGGAATAAAATTTTTCAAACTTTATAATACACCTCAAATCGATAGAGTTTCTATGTGATGACTAAGGGTGGTTGTGTGCTCTTTGAACTAAAAAACAAGGTCTTTATTAAATATGGGGAACATTTACATTGTGGAGATGGTTTGTTTTATGCAAGTTTGTGAGTATGAACAGTTGTTCATCTTTGCCCTCCATTGATGAGAACGTACGGTGGATGACCGGCCCACGAACCCTCCGTTATGCACTAGTGTGTCATAAGCTCTATCATATAAAATGTGAATAAGAGGAGCCTCGATTTTCAAGGAGATCAGATTTCTATACACATATTGTGTGTCTATGATATTAATCTTTATTTCTTTGGGAAATGGAACATGACATAAAAATCTATTGTGCATTGTATATAATGGGAATTTATATTATGATATCATTTATTTTCAGTATAAAGAGGTCATAATCATCACTGACCATTGAATGTGAAATCTAATAACCGAACGTGTGTCACAAGATTCGAAATTTTTTATTTTAGACTTTGTTTCCAAGCAATGACATATCCCTCAACCGCCCGATTTAAAATCTAACGATTGATAATGATTGTGACTTCATTATATCAAAAGTAAATAGTATCATTGTATACATTTCCATAAATATATGTTTTTATTGCTTAATCCAATCCGTAAAAGCCTCGACAACCATATACAATATGTGGCCTTTGCTGGAGGGGTGAGGTTCAAGATGCCCACCTTATATTATATAAATAAAGCACACCTCTAGATTTTTCAGGAGTATACAGTCTTTACAATGGCTTGAAAATTAACGTTCAGCTTTAAGTATGAAATTTAAACTTCTAAAAATGTTGTAGATTGAATTGATCTACAATCACTTGAAAATCTTGTAAATAGACGATCTAAATAACTTGTTATAGGATGCACTATTTTTAGGACTTTAAATTTTTTTATTTTGCTTAAATCCATATACCTCTAGATCAGGATGATCAATTATAATTTTTTAGAACTATTTTTCTATTGGATTTTTTATGTGCACCTTCTCAAGGTCCAAAATAATGATATCTACCTTAACCACTAAGAAGGATCGTCATAGTTAAGACTTAGTGACAGTTACTGTTATCATGATATTATCATAATAAATTAATGATAATATAATTTACCGTAGTCGATTGTCGCTAAAGTTATGATTGATGTCATTAAGCATAAAATTAATATTAAAATAACTTATGTAAAGTGTTATATAATGTGTTATAGGAATGCCCACGGCCAATGGCATAAGAGTAAAAAATCAATATTATTAGGATTGGATCGGTAGTCGATCTAGTTAAAGATCTGGAATTGTCAAACTGGTCCAACTACTGGTTAAACCGATTAGACCGAATTTTATAAAAAAGATAAAAAAATAAATATTATGATTTAAAATATAAATGCATTAAAAAATTTGCCTTTTTTTTTTTATGGCTAAACTGGTTAAAAGCAACTTGTTCAACCAAACAAAAGCAATCATACATTAATTTTGAAGGTGAATCTGTTGGTTGTCCAAATTGTCAATGTGAGTAAAATTTACATAAAAATGTTTATATAAGGTGTGAACCTTATATTGTAGAAATAAAGTGTCTAAAAAATCCACCACAAATTATTGGTCGGATGTTGAAAAGCCCTATAATTGATATTCGGACTTCAAGATATATATAGACACTTAGAAATATTGAAAACAAACAATTTAGATAATGTTACAAAATACGCTACTTTTAAGACTTTAAATAGTAGATAATGTTACAAAATACGTTATTTTGAAGACTTAAAATAGAATGTATTATTTAAAGTATTAAAAGTAACGTATTTTTTAACATTATCTAAATTGTCTGTTTTCAATATTTCTAAGTGTCTATATATGTGCTTGATGTACACCACTTTTGTAGCTTTCAATTTTATAAATAGGTGTGAAAATAAATATTTTAGGCCATTATAAGTAGTTTGGGTACCTCATCTATATATTTTAATAATATTTAGAGGTGCGTTTTACTTGGTGGTTTATATAAAGTTGCAATCTTAAACAATCCAATTAAGGTACAACTCCAAAATTTATCATAACATGTAATTTTGGTGTACAAAATTCTTAAGATTATCTCAAAATCTACTTTGATATCTAATTATAAAATTTTAAACTCCAAAAATAGTTAAAATCAAGTAAATCTATAAAGTATGAAAACCTTGAAAATTAATAGTCTAGATAATGTACTGCAAGATACATTTTTTCTAAAACTAAAAATTATTTTTTTCTCATATCCATGCATTTCGATATCGAAATGATCATTTAGAAGATTTTCCAACATCAACACAACCTTTTCATATGGAGTTTGAAGTGCACCGATAATTCTATATTTTTACGCTTGAACCTTATATTCTCTCTTCAAAAAAAAAAAATTGCAACCTTTATAACCTTTTTCCAAATTAGTATTGAAACCCATTTTTTGTGTGGAATACTAGAAACACAATAACCTCATGAAAATTCAAAACCTTATCGGGAAAGGAAGCGGGCCCCACTGGAATTAACTGCGGTTAACAGCAGCAACGTCGCCATCAGTCCTTTTTCCATTATTTCGCGCTCAATTAATCGCCGATCCGCTATTATCGGCCCGATTTAAACGAAGCTCACGACTTGCTCCCCAACTAAAGAACATGCCAACTACAAACCGACAGGACGATCTGGGCCGTCCATTTCATCGTCGCAAGATAGAAACAAAAGGATTATTGTCTTTGGGCAAAAAGACCATATTGGCCCCTATGATATATAGCACATGATATATGGTTATATACTATGATCTATCCAACTGCTCATCTAATCTTTAGTTTTCTACAATGATCCATAGAAGGAGAGCTATGCTTACAAGATTCATTGCCATCCAATCCATTAATGGATGGTGATGGAGAGACAGCGGAACCACGACATTTACATTATTGTGATTTCTATTCTATCACCATCAATCGTCGTCGATTTCGGCGTCAATCCCCACCGATCTCTGATCCTGATCCACATATTTTCCATCACTAGTAATAAACACACCCATCCCTTTTAGAAGTAGGGAAACATATACAAGTTTGGACATATGTCATTTTGGGTCATCTCACTAATTCCGAAGGTGGTCGTGGATTACATGAAGAAAAATGTGGGGAAATTGTAATTTCTGATACGAATAATGCGCCCAAACCTGAAACTTGTGATTAGTAGTAAAACATCAATCTTCCTGTTGGAACGGGATTCTATCTTCATAAATTTTTCAATATACCTTTTTATGAAGTTTCTTCATAACATCTATATGCTTGTAGTTTAGGTGGGCAACCTAGCAAATATACCAAAAAGCTGAGAATCCATGTAAAAAGTTGAATGATAAAACCATATACAAATTATAACCAACTAAATAACTATAGTCAGAATCATCAATCTCTCGACAAATTAGAGTGATATCCAGTTTGGGAGCATCCAGACAAGGGACTCCAGAGTTCTAAAGCCAAATCGAGTGATTCTAATTTGGGTTAGTTGTTATTTTGGTCCCTACCAATGTTTTAAAACTCAAATCGATGGGGTGGATCGTTCACCTACAAATTCATGCCAAATGGTTGGATCAGCTATTTGAGTCATATCCAAATCAATGGTAAAAAAATTAATATTAAAAATATAAAATAATAATTAAAATGAGATTTATATGGTAGGGATTTAAAAGACCTTGTAAAAATTTTATATAAGGGGCTTTTAAAGGGGACCGAATCGGTTCAGTCACCGGTTCCTATCTGAAATCGGCTATTCCAATCGAAAATCTCCTGGTTTTGAATACTCGCCCCTGTATTCAACCATACCTCTCCACGTGCTCATAAATCACATTGCACTTCTCTCGTGACTCGTGACTATACTAACCATCTTCCTTGCTCAAAAATGAAGGGGCAACATCGTCCTTGAATGAAAAAATAAGGGTATGTAAGGGCAATAAGCTATGCCACGTCATTGAGTTCATTTTCATTGCGGGACCATAGATCTGCTCATCAGGCTGGCCATGGGACCCACATGAGCTTGGGATAAAATTAGAACGGAATTTATAAAGGATTGGGTCCCGGTCACATGGAACGCGTTATTGGAGAAAATACCCTCAACAACAAATTTTTTATCAATTTAATGCATTTGTGATCGACTGCATAAAAGGAAAATAAATAAATATATACATAGTTACGTTTGAGTGGTGGAGTAATTTATCATTGTACTCAATAATTTTAAACATTTTTATACTCTTGTTTGCATATAAAGCATATTTTTAATAAAGGTTTTTTTTATCATTAAGAAAGTGTGAATTGATCCACGTGGAACATTAAATGCCACTAATGTGTAATATGTACAAAACAATGGTATAAAAGTATCCAAATTTGTTGAGTACAAGATAAATTACTCCATAGTGTGAGCACCCTAATATAACACATACACATATATATATATATATATTATTTAATACGGGCTGAACCGCATTCCTACAATATGCAGTCCCGACGTATAAATCATCCATCTTAAATATGGATACAAATAGGTGGTCCATCTACAAAAAAGTGTAACTAATGGTCTACATGTTTTCCTAATATAATTATTATTTCTAGTTTTCATTTTTTTTATTTATATTCATGATTTTCAAGTTATAGATTATATATTCTCTACAAATTAAAATCAAATTATATTTAAAAAATATATTTATTGTCAAACCTGCATTTCTACAATATGGGGGCTGGCTGTATAGAAACCATATCCATATATATACAAGACTCTTTCTAGTGTCCATTGCCAAAAAGTGTACAACAATTTTGCCTTGCAACGACTTTTGTAAAGCCGAGAGCCGTCGCGGTTAAAGGCAAAGACCCTTTGATTATCATGGACATGTTATGTCCGTGACAGTCGCAACAGCTTTAATAGAGCTAATACGATGCGACACCGTCACCGTCAGCAAAAAATTAGATACTTATATACTATTATTTTGTACATGTTATTTTATGCATGGAGCTTTTTTTTTTTTAGCAAGAGCAATTTTGGTCATTAAGACGAGTGTGGTATTGTTTACTTGAGTTGTGACATCATCTACCTAAAGCATTAAATGCAACTAGTGTGCTTTATGCGGGTGATGTCACACTCATGTGGATAACATCAAATCCTTTTTAATGACCCAAAATGACATTATTAAAAAATTGTTCAATGTATGAAACAAGTGTATAGAAGTTTTCAAATTTTGTTGAGTATAATGATAAATTACTCCATAATGTAAACACCCTGACATAACACACATACATACACACACACACACATACACACACACACACACATATATATATATATATATATATATATATATATATATATATATATATATATATATATATATAAAACTCTTAAGGCCAAGCCTATGGGCGAAAATACTACATAGGACAAGTATACAATAAGATTATTTATCTTTGGTGTAAGATGATCACTATTGATTTTGACTGATAGATATGAAACTAGATGACTGCATTTATTCCAATGACCAAGCTCAAATTTCAAAATAAACTTTCTTGAACTTTGTGACACACTTAAGCTATCGGATTTCACATCAAATCGTTGTAAATAATTGTGACCTTCTTCTAGTAAATATACACGTAAAAGTATAGTTTGAGGGTTGGAAAATTAACAATTACGGTAGAAATAGATGTTTAGGTGATTATAAAGCTCTGGCACGGAAAGTGCAAGATTTAGACCATGTATTTGTTTTGGTTTTCAAAGATTTTAAGGGCTTGAACTACATCTCAAATCATTGCAAATCCATTGTCACTTCAAATTTTAATTCAAAGATTTTAAGGGCTTGAACAACATCTCAAATCATTGCAAATCCATTGTCACTTCAAATTCATAAAATTTGAGCTCCAAAAACATAAAAAATAGATATTTATTATTATTATTATTATTAGTTGAAGATTCATGAATGTGGTGGTTTAGATCATACACTTCAAAATTCATATCCAAAATCCATATTGAAGCTGGATTTTGGAAAGGTGGACTTATTGGAGAAGGTACACCCAGGACACAACTAAACTGTATCTATTTTAGGATGGACATACAATATACATACACTATTTATTTATTTTTTCTTTTTTCTTTTAATTTTACCTATAAACTACCACAATTTGATCTCTGCACATTTGCTTTTACACTATACATTCCAAAATATTCCTTTATTTTAGGCTTAGCTGTAAAATTACCATAGTAGTTATGCGTGCTAGAATTGTACATCAATTTCAGTATATATCTGTATTATTTTTATATATGTTTAGCTAAGTCCGCAAAGCTTTGTTTACCAAACCAGTGGGCCCATTAAGGGGGGGCAGACGCATGTTGTATATGCATATTTAAAAATACAAGCCAAATTGTCCTTTTATTTATTTATTTATTTTTTTGAATGTTCAAATTGTTATTTTCATTTTGAGCTTAGTTGTCTAAATTGCCATAGTATTTGTGTATGATTTAGTTGTGAATGAATTTCACTACTTATATGTATTTTCGAAAAATAGCATATGAGTAGATCAATAGGCTGGATGGCTAAGATTGAACGAGAAAGCGACCACCGACAAAATTGCACATGAATATTTTTTCTGAAAGGTTTGGGAGTCTGAAGAGTCCAATTTTTTGTGCACATGTGGATCTCATCTAGCACACCACCCCCCTGCCTAAAAAAAAGGAAAAAGGAAAAAAAAAATCTTTTTTTCTAAAAAAATTAGGGACCTTATGGACTCCACAATTTGCACACTAGTGGGTCTCAAAAAAAAAAAAAAAAGGTAAAAATTGTGCATGGAAAATGTGGGGTTAAAAGTGTTTATCATTCTCAACCATTCAAATTATCTATTTTTCTTCAATCTAAGTCGTCCAGTTTATACTAGTCAGCTAATAGAATATTTATAACTATCATTTTTTTCCAATATTTAGCTAAGATATATAACGTTGTAAGGGATGCGAACATCCACATGTTGTGCATGCTTGAAGGATGCACAAGTATTGTCAAAAAAGGGGGTAACAACACCCTCCAATGATTCACACTAAATCTAGCCTTAGACTTGACAAACGCATGTGTATGGTAACTAGTGTTTGGAGGGTGGAAAATCGATGCCTCAAGTAAAAGCAAGGCTGCCACAGGGCCATCCTGAAGCCCGAAAAGTTCATCCGAAAAGCCCGACCCAGTCTGAAAAAGTACTATTTAAGCTCGGCCCGGTACATTTTGCTCTCTCTCTTACTGTGAGAGTTTGTCACACCATTAGGTGACATAAAAAGGTGGGTAGGCAAAAATCTTATAAATGATGGAATGCCACTTAATTTTTGTATTTTTCCTAAACCATCAATTTTGTTTGTAAAGTTGGTTTTTGAAAACTATTATTTGAAAGTAAATTGGCAAAGATAATGTTTTCAAGAGACTTTATTGGAAAAGATTGATTAGACGTATTATTTGTAAGTGTGAAAATTTCCTTTGTTTCCACATTAGTAAAGGTTGTATTACACTTATTCTCGACAACTCGTGAGCATGTCACATTATCACGATCATTATCACGATCAATAAGTTTGCCCTCAAATGGATGGTTAGGATGTGTATGGTATGGTCTTGCTGTTATGGGATACCCTTGATTGGTGACATGATGTAGGAAAATATCCAGAGATTGGGTTAGAATTTTTTTACAATATTATCAAAGGAATCAAAAGATTACAAATTTCACTTGAGGTTGTGCTTTCAACTTTATATATCAATCAAGTACTGGAAAAAATGTTGAGAATTATGAAATTGCCCATGTTGAGCAATAACAATTAGGCTTACTTATGATAATTTTATTCAAAAAGATCTTAATTGAATGATATAAGTACTTTTTTTTTTTTTTTTTTTGGGGGGCGGGATGGGGGGGTTGTAATTACTAAAGTACCTCAAATTGTCTTGACGTATCAATGCTAAATAATGGCAATTTTGTAAATTTTTTACTTTTTTAGGAAGGATCTAATTATAATTTATAATTTTTTTACCCCTTTAATGATATTGTGAGGGGTTTTGTTCTCCCCGTACGGTTTGCAACAAGTCAGGCTAGACCCGAACCTGGACTCAAAAAAATTTATGCGATCCGAACCTAGACCCAAAGTTATCGGACCCAGATCCAAACCCGATTGAACCCAAATCAAAAAAATAAAAATAAAAAAAAATAAAATAAAATTATATATATATATATATATATATATATATATATGAATACTAAATTAAGTATATACATATATTATTAAAATATTATAAAAACTATATAGTTATTTTTAATTAATTATTATTAAAATATTAAATAATAATACACTATTTAGGTCAAGTCCACATGGACTCAGACACAGACCCAGACCTAGACCCGAATAGTATTGGACCTGGACCTAACCTTCCAGATCCAATTTTTTGACCTATACCCTGGGACGGGCTAAATCATCGGGGTCCATGGCGACAACCGTCTGCCCTTTTTATACCATGCCTACTATCAACATAAATCGTGCATGTTGTTGTGTCAATTTTACAAGATGTTGGTCCTAAGCATTGCAGTTTTTAAACGGGCTATGTATGATGAGATTGTTAACATCAGTCAAAAAAAAGAGTCACACATACGCCAAGCCACCAGATGTAAAATTGGACGGGTAGGATTTGCTGCCGTATATCTAAACAAAGTACAAAGAAAAATTTCTGACACTGTGAAATGGTTAGTGGTGCGTTACTCCATTTCTGGAAGTTAATGGTGATTGTGACTTTTTAAACTATACAACATATTTTTAAAAAGCTTATTGCCAAAAGCCCTGAGCAACATTGTTTCATGGCATTTGGGTTTCTTGCAAGTGTCTTGAGACCTCTCATATAGAGTGCTCTTAAAATTTATGTTTTGTGCTAAGGCTATTGGTAATTTGAAAGTAATTGCAATATAAAGCATTTGTATCACCTAATAAAAAAATGACCAAATTTTCTCCACCAGCTAAGAAATCACCAAATTATTTTTTTGCTAGTACATCTAATACATAATTGAACTTCGGATATAGTTCAATTGATAACTGCAAAATGATTATTATTTATTGAAAAAGTATACAAAGAGACAATTTACTGTTGGTATAAAGAGGTCACGATTATTATTGTTTGTCAAATTTCAAATCGAGCGGTCGTAAGAATGTCATTGACTAGATTCAAAATTCAAAAATTAAATTCGCGAACTTCATGACACACTCAAGCCGCCCAATTTGATATCTAATTATTATGAGTAATTATGACCTCCTTATAACAAAAAAAAGTAGTCATTATTTATTTTTATTTTTTAAGTAAAACATTTTAAAATGACCAAATATCTTCTACCGGACATTCTTCTAGCCCTATAAAAAGTATGGTCTACATTTTTTAAACCCTAGAATGCCATCTTCACTAGCACATGTCATGCAGATGAGATGGATTTAGAGACAATTACCTTATGCAATATTTGAAATGAACTAGAAAAATCAAAATCAGGTGCATGAGCACTCTAAATACATCAACCTGACAAGATGGTTCTTATTGGTAATCACAAGTTCTCCTTATACCAACTTGACCTTGATCCAAGGATGAAATTTCTTGTCAGTGTAACATTTTGATAAAAAATATTTGAGATCACATCTAACTTTAAAAGATGGTATAAGGTACCCGAATTACTAAAGAGAATTAAAGGGATGAGTGAAAGAGATCAAGACTAGCAATTTGATTTATTTTATTTATGGAGAAATGTTGTAAAGGCCACGAACTAGGTGTGCCATCATCATCATTTTCAAAACGTTTTACCAATTAATTAGGTCAGCTATACAAATCATGTTCGGTCATTCGGTTCTATTAAGGCCCACCAACTAGAAGTGCCAATTCCTTAAAAAAAAACTAGCAAACCAAAGGGGGATATGGAGCACCAATTACCAACCCAGGCTAGAAAATGGTGCCCCATCATAACTGGCATTCTCCCTAAGGATGATCAACCATAATTTGGGGGTACATGACTAGCATGGCCATAACCAACTCCTTTTAGAAGTCCTTCAAAAAGAACATCTTCACATCCTAAAATGAGGTTAAGAAATATATGGAAGAAAAATTGTCCTTCTGTGCATCAGTTTCTCTGTGGGCACATGACCAGCATGACCACAACTAGCCTCCTTTAAAAAGCCCTTTCAAAACACTTCACTTAGCCTCCTTCCATTTGGACAGATTTTCATTTAAATGGAACTTTTCTTTTTTGCTCAAGTCCCAAAGAGTAGTACAGTTCCATTGTGGGTTGAGGACCCAACTGGGATATGGCTCTGGTGCATTCTGGCTACCATGTGCAATGGACCCTAAGAGAGAGTTTTGAGATGCCATATCACCTGTAAGACCTGGCTCACCTGTAAGACCTGGCCCCTCAGACCTTGAAATGAGCCATTATCCATCAAGGCTCACAAAAATTACTCTACCATGCTAGCTAGTAGGCAACTAAAGAAAAGGCACATGCAAGGTCAACATTTAGAGAGTAGTGGAAACGGGCTAGGGTTGTTGCGGTAGTACTCGTACATCACCACGTTGTGATTTTCATTCTTACTGATGTTATTCCATTAATACTTTAAAAAAACTAACTTTTAAATTATTTGAAAAAACGGTTATCTTGTACATATCTTCATTTCCTCCAAGTAACGCAAGGGAGCCTTACTAAGCAACCATTGGTGCTTGAATTGTGGAATTTGTGGGGGAGAGGAGAAGAAATACGAGAATTCACCCCAATTGGATAAAACTTGCTTTCTTTTTTTGAGCTTATATTGCACTCTTGTAGGAGCACACTATATACTTAGTCCCTCGGGCAGAATACCACTTGGGAAGGACCTTTTTTTATTTAAAGGTAGTATTAGATCCACTTTAGAATCATGGACATATTAACTTTAAGAAAAACAAGAAACGATTTTGTTTTCCTAAATACTTTGATCTAACAGTTCAAATATTAAACAGGCTCTATTAGTCCTCCAATATTATTTTCCTAAAGAAGATGTATATTTTGAGGTCCTAAAAATACTCCTAGAGAGGTTTAGCAAGGGAGTAAATGTTCATATGCTCCCCCAGGAGCATGTAATCTCTTCACTTCTTTTTTTTTCTAGCAAAGCAACTTTACACAAATTCCACTATGAAAAAATGCAGCTCTTCTCTATAAATTCCAACCGAAAGTTCCCCACTATAGACACTAGAAAGGGACTCAACAAGTCAACTTGCAAACCTCAGATACAATCCAAGCTAATAAACTTAATCACAAACTCATAAATGGTGACAACTCTTCCAATTCTACTGAAATAGGAACATCTCAAAATGGAAACGAGCTATTCAGGACAAGGGTGCAGTTTGTATAGAGCCTAGGCTCTAAACCATCAAATTAGAGCCTACCTTCAAGTAGTATCGAGAAATGTGGTTTCAATACTGGAAATATTTGTGATAGCTTTAAAATATATTTTTAGTTTTATTTAGGAATTTTAAAGCTTAAAAAATAGCGTAGATCGACGTATCTATGAAAGCTTGAAATATTGAAAAATGATGGCCAAAAAATGCATTACAAAATACATTATTTTCAAAATTTGAAATCCATTTTTTTTCTTATGTCCGTGCATCTTGATGTCGAGATGATCAATTTCAGGATATTTGAGCATCAAAACAATCTCTTCTAATAGATTTTTTGAGGTAGGCTCTAATTTAATTGTTTAGCCTCAGTTCTATATAAACTTCTCCCTCTGGACAAACCCAATTAATTACCACCCAAAACATTCCACCAGCTTCATATACCAACAATGGAAAATTCCAACTTTGGAAAATTCCTATGAATTCTCTACATCAAAATCTTGTTCGCTCTAAATTTTTTTTCTCTCTCTAGTTTTGTGAGGGGCACACCCCACCTCTTAGGCTCTCTCTTTCTAGCATGGCCTAAGGGGCACGCCCCATCAAGGTTTTTTTTTTTTCTCTCTCTCCCTCTCATCTTGCTTATAACCTAAGGGTTGGGTAGTATTAAGAAGATGATATCCTTGATTAGGTCTTGAGGGTTTTGAACCTAAAGTCTAAAAGTCTAGTGATAAAAAATAGTTCATAGTTCCATTGAAGGGCTTGTCCTAAACTTGCTTTCCCGGTTGAGATTGAAAGTTGATCGTTGATCATGTGCTATCATATGGTGCTGACTCTGTGTAGGGTGTAATAAACCCGGTTGAGTTAATCTCCAGCATATCTTTTGTTTCTTGCATATTTAATTACATTGTCTTTGTATTCCCAAGCATATGAAGTAGTGGTTAATTTTTTTGTTTAAAAAAAATTGGTTTAGTGGCATCAAGGTTTTAAGATATTTTATTTTAAAACATGAGGTATTGTAATAAGACTACTTGTAAATGATTTTTATCAAAATAAAAGAGAAAAAATAAAAAAATAAAAATACATATACCCCGACAAGATTACATTGGCCTTTCTCTCAGCTTTATCCAAACCTCATCCTTTTCGAAAAGGATCAAAAGGAGAAAGGCAAAAGTACAAGTATTGTCCCATTGCTCAATAAAATGTGAGCAAATTTCCAATGTATTTGTAACTCAAGACATCTCATGATACTTGCCTTTCTCATTCAATAGTGTCATGAGTAGTTCAAAAGTTACATTCTTACCTCTCACCCATTATTATTTAGGGGTGGCAATGGATCGGACCCGAAAAAATAGATAGGATAGGGATCGGGATCAGGACCGGGAACTGGACCTAAATTCGAGGGACCTTGGCCCGAAAATATACTGTGGCACCGGACCTAGACCTAGACCCAGACCCAGACCCAAACCTAGCCAGATCCGATCGAACCTGACCCCAAAAAATTAAAATATCTATGTGTTAAATTGTATTTAAATATATTTCATATATTGGGATCCAAAAATATTATCGGACCCGAGCCACCGGGTCCAATCTTTGGACCCATATTCGGACCTGGATCGGGTCCGAGTCCATTGCCACTTCTACTATTATTGTTGTGTGATCAGAAAAGGTAAAGCAAAAGTTCAAAGAAATTCCGCCACCTCATGGAAAAGTATGAATAATGGCTCTTTGTACCCAAAGGTAAAGAGCACATGATTTCACTTCATCTTTAAGCAAGACTTATAATCATGAAAAGTACTTGACACAAGACAAGGCCAGGCAAAAGCCTTGGCCTTTGCCATTTATTAATATTTGGATGAATGCAAGCCCTTTCATGGAAGGGAGAAGTTATAAGGGCAGAATTATGGTTCTTGGACCCTTATGCTTTCTCTTTCATAGTATTTTTTGGACCCTTATGCACCCTCTCTCGTGGTTTCTGGACCCTTATGCTCTCTCTCTCTCTCTCATGCACACGAACTTTCACAAAACCTTACTCTCCCTCTTAGAGGCAAATTATGGCTTTTGAATATGCTTCCTCTCGCCCCCCGCCCAAAAAAAATAAATAAATCACAAAAACTCGTTCTCTATCTTTGCAATTTTTATACATTTTTCGTTTTTGCGAAAAGTAGTCTATGTATCTGGGGATGCATTTTTACATTTATGTCCGAGGTATCAAACGTCCATCTTTAAGGCATATGTGAAGTTGTGGCCCCTCCTAAAACAAGAAAATGAATAAAAATATTTTCCAAAAAGTTATCTTTTTTTTAGCTTTTAATTTTATTTATTTATTTATTTATTTATTTATTTATTTATTATTATTATTATTATTATTATTATTATTATTATTATTATTATTATTATTATTATTATTATTATTATTATTATTACTAGTAATGATCTCCATGTTACATAGTTATATATATCTAAAAATTAGGTCCAAAATCCATCTAAAGAATGGATTAAAAAGAGGGGCTGCATGTCTACATGTAACCTTGTCCTGTTTTTTTAAACCACAAGAAGCATCTCCAGTAGTTTTAGACAAGTCAAAAGATTTTATGCTCCCGCAGGAGCAAATCTTCCGTTCACTCCTAAAACCTTGTCTAGGAGAATTTAAGACCCTGATTTTAGGAAAGAAAATTCTTCAACCTGGCAAAAAAGAAGAAGGTGTACATTGTCTACCTGTGCCTTCAATGATCAGCGTATTACAATAGAAAAGATTGTTCAATTTTGGACCGTCAGATGTAAGTATTTATCAATTAAATATTTAATTAAAAATTGAAGGATATTCATCCAATAATTTAAAAAAGAAAAAAGTTTACATAAGTGTGAGGCTTTAGACAATCAAATTGGGGCGCACCTAAAAACATTTCAGTAGAAGATGTTGTTTTCATGCCCAAATATCTTCAATTTGATCATCTCGACCTCAAGATGCATGGACATGAGAAAAAAATGGATTTCAAGTTTTCAAAATAGTGAGCTCATTTGGCGGGGCGAGATCTCATTGAGTGAAGGAGAGCTGCATGAGTAAGGCTCTTGGTAGAGAGCTTCGCTGTTTCGCACCTATGCAAGTTCAAGTGAGAGTGGTTCAGTTCATCTTGTAATGTTGTTTTGGATGGTCAATTTTCAAGTTTCATATAGATCTGTTTGATCTACATTATTTTTGTAGCTTTAAATTTTATAATTAGATATGAAAATATATTTTATGGCTATCAAAAATATTTTCAGTATTAACACCATACTCTTCGAAAATATTTGAAGATGCGATTTACTTTGATTATTTAGAGCCTCAGCTCTATACAAACCGCACCCTTCAAAAAACCGTCGACCTTTTCGTATATAAAATCGTTCTAGACATAGTGTATATTGTCTCTAGAGGGAGGACGCTACATTATAATAAATTTTTTATCAAAATAGCCTAACTCGTGAACTAATTAAAATTTTACCTATCTATTCACCCAATTTTTTTTCTTACCGATTTCCAACTATCACATTTGATTCGATGGACTTTTCCATATCAAATAAAAGGATGAGGTTTCTATAAGGTCTATGCTCCATGAAAACATAATAAACCCTCACCTCAAATTCTCGTTCGGAAAGCACTTTCCTCAACTAAAATCTCTATAATGGTTCTAAAATTAATTTCAAATATTGACAATAAAATTTGAAACTCAAAAAATGGTGCTGATCTATTAACATTTATTTTTAAGGGGAAATGGACAATATAAATAATTTGTTAAAATATACATTATTGTTAAAGCATGAAATCCTATTTGTTTTCACAACCATAATGTTCAAGCTAAGATGATTGGTGTAAAGGTTTTTTAATATTTGAATTACAATTTTCGTTGAATTATAAGGGAGGCTTTACTTGTTTTGATAGAGCTGCAGCAGTATCGAACTATTTTCTTAAATAAAATATTCATTAAATATATTTTAAGTGATTTCCCTTATATAAATCTCTCTTTCTCTCTCTCCCCCTTGCTTTGCATGGTAGTTTTTTTTTTTTTTTGAAGAAACGCGATATTCATTACGATAATAAAAGAGTACAATAGGAAGCATAAAAAATAAAAAAAAAAAAAACAAAAGAAGGGAATGAATAGAAGAGAGTCGATATCATGCGGCCACTAGGGACCCAAGCAAGATTCAAGCACTAGCATGTTTAGCTAAAAAGTCGATATCAGAATTGGCACTCCTAAAAACAAAAACAAATAGGGTTCCTGATTTCCTGAACTAAGTAGAATTTATGACATGCTCATGGTTCAACCTCCAAAAGAATCCGAATCCGGGACATAAATTTTGAACGAATCCGGCCATTGAGATGTAATGATCACGCTTGTTAGTAAGGCACATCAATTTCCAATAATGGGTACTCGTATTGCAATAGTAGATGAGGGCAATGATGGTTGCTTGCTACTTGATATCTCTTTTCACACCCTTTTACAAAGTGCATCATCATGTACCTAATAAACGGCTCTGATTGGTGTGGGCCCGCTCGTGAGAGGATCACGTGTATGGTGGGAAGGCATGCTCAATTAGTAATTTTTTTAAAAAAAAGTTTATATAAAGTTACAATTTTATATTATTGAAGTATGGTACATCTCAAAAATCAAGATTGTCTACAAGGTGATCATTTACCTATTGTACATAACAGTCATAATCATTATTGTCTCTTAAATTTCGGTGGTTGTAGAGTAGTGATTAAATAGGCACAAAATTCAAGAAATTTTTTTCTCGTATTTCGTTACTCAAATCAAGCTATCTAATTTGATATTTAATGAGTGGAAATGATTGTGACGTCTATGTACAAAAGATAAATGATCTCTTTACAGACAATCCCTCAAAAATCCTACACAAAAGTGTGTCACAACATTAGAGAACTCTCCAATTGATCTCTCGACCTTGAGATATATAGACGTAAAGAAAAAAAAGAATTCCAAATCCAAAGAATGATGCATATTGTAATAAGTTATCTAAACAATCTATTTTTAATATTCTTAAATGCTTCTTGCTCTGCTCGATCTGTACCATTTTTTGGATTAAAATCATAATAGGGATGAAAATAAAATTTCAAACCATTATAAAGTTTTCGGCACCACAATCACATTTCTAAGCAAATTTTAGAGGTTTGCCTTATTTCTATTGTATAAGGAGGGGACCCTATACAAACCTCACCTTTTAAAAAATTGTTGGGTCATCAGAATCGTGCAATGTGACCTGGAATTATTGGGGACTGTCCTTGTTCCTTGACAATATCTAGAACTGGGCGGTTTTTATTAGAATCGGCCCGGTTCCCACTTATTATTTTCAAATTTTTATAGTTGATTGTCTCGATTGGACTGTCGATTTGGATAGGCAACTCACCGCTCTCGACCGGTTTTCCCAAATGGCTGATTCACCTAAGCAATATGGGTTTTTAAACACTATGTCTGACAATAGGGCTGACAATAGACAGATTGCCCAACCCAAAAACTAGGTCCTGGGCGGGGCCAAAGCAAGGCCACCACAACCTACAAACAAGGCTAGGATGGATTGGGCCAGAGCCGTGACTGGGCCGACTCGGTTCAGCATAGCTGGGCCCTTTTATCATTATTGTTATTTTATTTTGTTTACTTCTATTGTATTTTGCCCAGCCGTGCTCGGGAGAGGGTTGGCCCATTCCATAGCCACCCCTACTTAACAAGAATGTGTGGTGTCTAATCAGTTGATTACGAGTTCTCTAGATGTGCATGTGGGATAATTGGTTTATCGTACACCATAGGTGCACCCCCCATTGATTTCTATCTGACGTCGGAGATTAGAGAATCACCTTGCACAGTTGGAATGCTTGTTATTACAAACAATACGTGATATCTATCATCTGTCATGGAATGAAAGGTGGATGTCCATCTGGTGCATCATATGTTATGCACCACTAGTGTATGATATTAGAAACTGTGTATTTTTGTATATTTGTGCCTTTGGCCCCTATGAAAAATTATTTCAAAATACTAAAAAGAACTCTTTGTTTATTGATTTATTCATAAGGAATATACAAGACCTGTATAAATATACGTTCAACAACAATCAAAGATAAATACTAACGGTTATAGATAACTACTAACTAATCTTATTATAATCAAGAGATACCTAAGCGATATATATTCATATATATACATATCTCATTATGTATTCATAATGATGTATATTAATATAGATATACATACTCTAATACTCCCCCTTAAACTCAAAATGCTTTTACACAAAGCAGCCGAAGTTTGAATAATAAGTTGCATAAACGAATTAGTTGGATATTTAAGTCTTCACGTGCATAGCGTGACCAATAGAAGCAGTGGTTTCTTGCTTGAAGTACAAACACAGAATAATACTTGGAAGAGCTAACAGAACTCGACGAGGATCCGAGACATATTCAGCATTTGCAGTCCAGAACACAGGTCAAAACAAAAACAAATATTGTTTTGTAGAGAGTCGAAGCACGACTCGGCAGAGAGTCAAAGAAGGACTCGACAAAGAGCGCATATAGGCCATTTTTTTATTTAGAGGTGGATTGCCTGGTACAACAGTTTGTTGACGGCGATTGTCAATAGAAAGCTTTTTTTGAGTCGCACACCAATAGTTTTGAACTACACGGAGAATTGCTTGCAAAAAAAAATTTGAAAGAGATTTGCAAGCAAAAATTAGGCACCAACTTTTTCTCTATCATCAAATCAAAATTCACAGCAAAATAGAAATGAAAGATAAGTTTCCAAAACTATTTTGCATAGATGAGTCTCAAGCCCAAAAGGAAGCGGCTATGATTCCATGTTAGAAACTGTGTATTTCTGTATACTTGAGCCTTAGACCTTATGGAAGATTATTTCAGAATACTACAAAGAATTGTATGTTTATTGATTTATTTATAAAAAAATATAAAAGACCCATTTAAATATACGAGCCAGTAACAATTGAAGGTAAATACCAACGGTTATGAATAACTACTAACTAATCTTATCATAATCAAGAGACACCATGGCACATTAGATTATTTTTACACAGGTGAGTGCTCGTCATTAAGAACAACCTATGGTCTGTGCTCTCTTACAAAGAATGGACGGTGGATGTCCCAAATGTGGAGATTATCTGTGCACCATTAGTGTATAGTATACAACACAGAAATGTTAATTTGTGTACAGCACATAGTTGCATTGAAATAAACTATACACATAGGGGAATTTACGACAACCTCAGGGACAACGAATGTTGTTGCACAGAGTGGATGGTGGGTGTCCCCGTGGTGTATCATACTGTACACCAAGTGCTACACTACCTACTTTCTTGTTATGAAATTTAATAAAACGGCACCTAGGACATAGGATAACGGAATGGAGGTGAGGTTTGGCTTAGTATAGCATGTCATCGTGTGGGTCCACTGCTATTGTTGTGGCTTCCATTCCTACCGTTAGTTTTAAAATCACTAAGTAATTAAAAAATAGGTACATGTATGTTTTCCGAACTAAATTACCTAAAAAAACCAACTAACTAATTAAAAAACAAACCACTAACTAATTCAAAAACGGGTAGGGGCCTATTTTTTTCATTGAATTACCAAAAAAAAAACCAGATAGAGGCCTGGCCTGTTTTACTCACAAAGCTCGAGTACATAGGTTGCTTCCTTTATAGGTCCTTCCAAAGGAGCTGGGGAGTCTGGTTTTTAGGTCCTTCTAGAAGAGCTGGGGAGTCTGGTTTTCAGAGTTTTGCTGAGAAGATATTGGAAGGGGGTGCTTAGTTATGCAACATGTCATCATGTTATGGTGGATTGACAAGTAGGAGCTCGGCTTTTGGGCACAATGAAACCATGCTTGGATGTTTATTTTAAATTTTTTTTTTTTTTATCAAAATGCACCTAAGAGATCAACCAACCATAGAGGCTATATACTCCTAATCTCATTGGGAAGTATAGTTGCACTTTGTAATTACACATTCAACTCGAAAGTTGTGCAAAACATCATTTGGATGTGCAAAGATTCAATATCTTGTATTTGCAATCGGGACTGAGTTTTGTAGTGGGATGGATGGACTACTTATGGGTTATTTCTTTAGTAGATCAGTGAGGAACAGAGGTCTTATCCATTTTTAAAAGTAGTTATTGGTTTTTGAATGTGGTAGTGGGAATAGAAACCTAGAGTGCTAGTTAAGACTCAGGTAATGCTACCGTCGTGACCTCAACCCCATTCCTACTTAGGGCTTGTTTGATGAATTAGCGCAAAATAACGAGTTTCTCCGCTTTTCACGGTCTTTCATAAATTATCACTTTTTTGTTTGGGTTGAAAGTAGGGGTGGAAAATGGGCCAGGTTGACCCGTGGACTCAATTGGAAGATTTGAGTCGACCTAGATAATGGAAGATCTGGGTCCACTTAACCTTATATATTAGTAAAAAATATGTGTAAGTAACAATATAGTATAACATACATAAATATTTAATTCATTTATTATTATTCATAGGGCCAGACTTGACCCGAACCGACCCGACCCAGTCGTTTGTGTCAGGGTTTAATTGACTTGGACCCGATCAATTCCCAACAAAAGCTACAGAAAATTATTGACCATCCTGGCGGTGGTTTGCAGCTTTTATGAAAGACTGGGAAACCTTATTTTAGTCTCCTATCCATTTTTCTAAAATGCAAAGCGGAAATGTGGTCATTTTATTTCTATTTAATTAGCTTGGGAAAGGAAAAGGTATGATATACATAAAAGAATATAGCTTGGGTTTAGAGTAGTTAAATCCAAATGATGCTTTGCTGGTCTAATAAAAACAAAGAATTGGTAATAAAAATGGTCGAAATCAATATTTGACATGTTTTGATTTATTTAATCAATTAAATAAGATTATATATATTTTCACATATTCCATATTTAAACTATGAGTTTATTTTCCCTTTAACTTTCGGCCCACCTGATCCAACTGCCAGTCGAGCAAGTTTTAACTAGGCTAGTCCGAACCTTATAAAAGAAGTTCATCAAGTTGATTCAATTTTATGTCAAAGCTTTCGTTCTAAGAGAGAACGAAAACTCAAAATATTATGGAAATAATAGATCGCATTGGGTGAGGTGAGAGAGCCTCAAAAATTTGGAAAAAGGATTAATAGAAGGAAAAAGTTTTTATAAGGGTGAGGCCCTAAAAAGCCACACCTCAAAAATTCCCAAGAAGAGGTTATTTCGATGCTTAAAAATCCTCAAATTAATGATTTCGACCTCAAGGGTATAAACATGATAAAAAATAGATTTTGAAGTGTTGGAAATAGTACATCTTGTAGCGCATTTTGTAGATCGTCAATTTTCAAGATTATCAAGTGTTCAATGATAATAGATCCAATCGATTTACATTATTTTTGAAGTTTTAAATTTTATAATTAGACATAAAGATAAATTTTCAAGCCGTCATAATGATTTTCAGTACTAAAATAACATCTGTCCATACCATGTCAAGGTGTGCCTTACTTTGATCGTTTAGAGCCTCATGCTTATACAAACTACATCTTTAATAGAATAACACTATGCCTACGTACCAAATCTGATTGGGATCAATCTAGATCGACAATTTCTGATCCGGAGGCAACATTAAAACCCTGCTAAATTCAAAATCTAAATCCTCTTCCCTGCCAAATTCAAAATCTAAACCCTCTTTGGCTCCAAAGGCTCATGCGTTGATGGTGGATAACAGCTCAAGTTAAAAAAACAGTATACAGAGAGAGAGAGAGAGAGAGAGAGAGAGAGAGAGAGAGAGAGCAAGAGAGAGAGAGGGACGTTAGTGTTGTTTTGAAATTCAAAATTTGATCCTCCTAGCATAAAGCAAAACACGCTGTGAGCCGAGCCCACACCCAAGCAACCAATGAACCTAAGACAAAACAAGGCCCCTCAATGGCTCTCCCTCTCTCTCTCTCTCTCTCTCTAGCCGTTATAGGAAAGATACAAGCCCCTACTTTCCCCTCCTATTTAAACCTCCTGACCTCCTTCTCATCTCTCCAATACTCACCTGCAACTCTCTCTCTCTCCAATGGCTTTCTCCAAGCATAGAAGCTCCCTCCCATGCCTCAACCTCCTCCTCACCTCCCTAAATCTCTCTCTCATCCTCGCCGCCTCCGCCTCCATCTCCACCCTCCTCCTCCTACGCCGGCCCCCCTCCCCTGTAGGCTGGGCCTTCTTCGCCGCCTCCGCCTCCTCCCTTGTCTCCGCCTTTCTCGGCTTCTACTCCCAACTAAACCAATGCCTCTTTCTCACTCACACCACCCTCCTCCTCTTCTCTCTCCTCCAACAAGGGTCCTCAATTTTCATGCTCATTCTTAGAAAAAACACATGCATAAGGCTCCTTGAATCTCCAAGAACTCAAAGAGAAGTCAAAATCTTGATCAAGGCGCAAGTGGGTTTTGCCCTATCTGTGTTTTTGCTCCAAATTGTGGTGTTGGGACTCATGTGTGCCATAGAGAGCTGCATTGTGAAGGAGTTCATGGGGCTTGAGACCAAGAGAGAGGAAATGGGGAGAAAAAGGGGGAGGAAAGTGGCACATGTGAGAGCTGAGGCCATGGTTCAAGAGGCTCACATGGAGGAGGTTAGAGTGCGAGAGTTTGAGGAGAAGAATGAGAATAAGTATGGCCAATGGGTGAAGCCTGATTTTGAAGCTTGAGCTTGGGAAATATTGTCACTTTAATGTACCTCCATTTATTTTAAGTATAGAACTTCTATGCAGTAGGAGAAGTATAGAATACTTGTTTAGCTACTATTGTTTTTTATTTTTATATGATTTGTCCCTTTGTACACTAAGATTTGTGAATTGATTTTTTGCACCTATAGGAGCATATTGTGCATTTGCTCATTCAGGTAAAAACCAAAGTAAGGAGTATTTTTGTGGACCCTTAAATAGCCACTACAACAAAAATAATAATAATTCAAATTGCATGGTCTATGTACCTAAAGAAAATGGCCTCCACAAGGGACCCTCCAATTTTTAGGTGAGTGAGATCTAAGTGCATAAGAATTCAAAATCTAACTTTTCTTTGGGAAAATACTATGGTGGTTCTTGGATGGATCCCAAATATTGCATCGAAAAAATTCGCCCAAGTAGCTCTTTTGCCCACAAGGATTAGTAAATAGTAGGCTCCCATGGGATCATACTATATAAGGCAGATTTTTAATTTTTTTTAAAAAAATGTTCAAGAAGTACAACCATGAACATGTTCTCCATGCCTTCTTCTATGCGGTTGTTGGGTGTGTGTGGGGGAGAGAGAGAGACTCCCAGTCCTTAATTTTCTTCTTTGCCCAAAGAAGAGATATCTTCATAGTTAATTATTTGGATGCTTGCCATCAAGAATAATCTTTATAAGGACTCAAGGATATTCCAAGTTCAAACAGAGGAAAATACGGAGAATGCTAAGGACTTGTACTTCCATTAGTTTGGAGAATAATGTTTAGAGACAATGGTTGCCATTTTCACCGACCATCTGTTACTCCATAATTTGTTTTGTCACCCTTTGAATATTAATAGGCAAATATTTTTTTGTGACTTCTAACACATAATTTATATGTATCAATAAATGGATGGTAAAATAATGTCACAATCCATAGGTAATTGTGTTTTGACCTCTTAATGTTAAATGGTACGTTTTTAACCCTTTAAATGATTCTGTAAGGGGTTTTGACCGTTTAATACCATCACCCATAACAATTCATTACTAAATATCAGTGATTTAAAAAATCACAGGTAGTAATTGACTGGAACCAATCCGGTTCTAGGAAGGCATCGGTACCAGTAATATTCCCCTAATTTTCCCCTTCGCCCCCTCTTCCCCCACCCCAACCAAAAGAAAACCCCCAACCTTTCTATATATTTCGTTTTTTGTTCTTTTGCTCTTTTAATGTTTTCATTAGATACCTTAATAAATCATAAGCCACAAACCTCACTTCAGGTTTTTTTTTTTTTCTCAAATATTTTCTAAGCCACCCAACCAACGAATTTAGATCAATGATCCGGCAATTTGAGGGGATCAATGAGTGAAAGATGCACCCACTAATCCCTTTTTAGAAGGGATTGTATACAATGAGATCATTTACCTTTGATACAAAATCACAATTAGTTACATCCATCCGATGTCAAATATGATAGCTTGGGCAAAGCTCGAGAAAATTTCTTTTAAAGTTTGAGCTTAATCAATGGAATAGATACAATCATCCAATTGCATATCCAATGGTCAAAATCAATTGTGACCACCATGTACCAAAGATAAATGATCTCATTGCATACATGTCCTTTTTTAAAAAACACTTATTAATATGAAATACAGTGACTGAAACGTAACGCCTACGGAGGGATGGAATAGCATGACAAGGTTTCATCCCATATGTAAATAAAAACGCATTTTGAAATCGAAATTGGTTTCAAATAGTTGTACGTTAGTTGGCTGAGATAAATTTGGTTTCAAATAGGTCAAAAGCCTTGTATCCACAAATATGCAAATTCAATATACGATCTGGTTTGATTCATCATTTTGGCAAAAATAGAATGTTATCATACATGAATATGACAGACATGAGAGAGAGAGAGACAGAGAGAAAGAGAGACTTATCTTATGACATACATGAAAGAGATAAATAATCTAATGGCAGACATGAGAGAGAAGAGAGAGAATAACTCATTTAGTCCACAAATTCCTTTGGAATGGCTAGCTCCTTTCCGAGAGAGAGAGAGAGATTTGGTTTACACATTCCTTTCGAATTGTCGAACTCCTTTCTGACCCTGGAATCTTGCATCAAATCTCAGAAGCAAAGAGTTGGTCACAACCAATATGGAGCTCAATGCCATCAGTCCTCCTGCCAAATAAAGTCAAAAAGTTCAAAATATCATGGATCCTGATGAATTTCAACCAAGCTTAAGTTGAGGGCCAATTTGAAGGTAACAGTACATTTTAAGGCTGCCTATAATTACAAGCACTGAATTTTCCAACCTATTTTCCAGCTTTGGGGCAATTTCGATCTACTTGGTGGACCTAGAACAAAAGGAGCAAAAACATGATGCATATGCTCGAATTTTCTCATTATGTTTTGTTTCTCTATAGATCTTCTCCTTTCATGCTAATCCATGGCGTTATATTGTCTCCTTAATTATTTCGCATTGAGATAAGTGCAAGCAAAATGCAAATAATATTAGTGAAGAACTGCAGATTTTGCTTGAAGGTTTCTTTTGCCTCTATAATCTCAATAAATCCAAAAATCAGTTCATAACCACATAGCCTTCAGAAAAGTTATCAAAATGAGGCCAGAAATACCTTCATATTGCATGCAGGTGCTCCAATTTCAAAATCCTCGAGCACCCATTTGATTTATGGAGGCATTCCAGGCTATTTCTGTTATTTCTAGTCCTAAAATTGACTTCTTTATAGTTTTGGTGTCTTAGTTTTATAAAAAGCAAAAAATTGTTCAAAACTTGCACGCCGGTTCCCCTTATCATACAGGCAAGCAGCAAGATACTGACTACTTTTTTATCCGTAATTGTATGAATAGTTTCAAATTCGACTAACCTGAGAGAGAGGGTGTCATAGCCAAATCAAAATGTGGGAGTAGCACCCCAGCTGCAACAGGAATGGCAACAATATTGTATAGCACAGCCCATGCCAGGTTTTGACGAACTTTTCCAATTGTTGCTCTCGCAAGGTCCAATGCATCTACCACCTTTGTAGCGACATATTATTCAAAATTTATGGCAAAAGATACAAATTGCTCAGTTCATGATAAACGAAAGTAAATGACACATCTACAATATCATGGAAAAGGAAGCTAACTTTTTGTGATCTAGTTTCATGGATTTCATTAGCGTAGAGAGGCTGATAGTCCTAAATCTGAAGGCACCAGAGAAAATTTAAAGACATACCCACCCAAGGAAAAAATGCACTAAGAATTTAATTCATAGAAAACGATCTTCCAAGGCATAAAAGAGTTCACAAAGGTGCAAATGCTTTACCTGTGAGAGCCTGTTACCGAGGAGAATGACAGATGCTGCATCAGATGCAGCATTGTCTTTATCTTGAATTCGCATTGCAAGACCAACGTCAGCAGTGGCCAAAGAAGGTGCATCATTTATGCCATCACCAACCTATTAGTCAATGAAGCACGGGACAGGATATACCCCAGATTAAATATCTTACTCCATTTTCTTGACAAAAATTAATTGAAGTTTCATTGGCCCAACAATCCAGTTGTCATAACGAGAAGCACATGCACATGAGATTCAACCAAAGAATGTGGGCATTGAGATCTAAGAATATCTTTTCTTTACCATCGCAACACATTGGCCCTGAGTTTGCAGAGTTGATATAGCACATGCCTTCTCCGATGGAGTCAAGCAAGCATTTACATTCTCACTATCTATTCCAACTATCTTTGCTACGCTTGCAACTGCCTCTTCCCTGTCACCAGATAACAGGATCGTCCTGATTCCCATTTGCTGGAGCCTTCCATAACCAGAGCAATCAGTAAGCAGACTGAACATAAGCAAGCATGCATTCATGCACATATACACATACATGGATGAATAGGTTTGAAAATTTAATTCAACTCAGGCACAAAGATAGCAGAACTGGACAAGATCAAAGACAGATCAAGTTAAAGGATTTGCATGTTGGAGAATTCAATTTAAACAAAAACAAGAAAGTTAGAATTTTTCCATCATTAAAAATCCATATTTGAATAAGAAAGTTTCATTATAGGCAAATACATTTTATTTAATGCAAGGAAATACTGTTAGGAGAAAATAAAATTACCTTCCAACCATAGATTTGGCATCACGCCGCAAGGTATCTGACACGGCAACTGCACCTATGATGCCTTCCCCCTGTAGCCCAACATATACAACAGTACTGGGGTTGTAACATGTGGAAGACCCATTTGGTGACAACTCTCTTATACCATTTTCAAGCTCGCTTAAATCAGATTGTCTGGTTATTTTCTGGAAACTTTCATGAACCCATTTCCTTGTTCCAACTGCAACCAACTTTCCCTCTACCTCTGCTAAGGCTCCAAACCCAGGTTCAGTAAGCTGCCCTCTAGTGAGAGGGATTTCCAGATTTAGGAATTCAGCATTTTTTACGATAGCTTTGGCAATTGGATGTGAAGCTGTTTTCTCCACTGCAGCAGCTAAACGAATGATCTCTTCTTCTTTGTATTTCAAGGAAGCAACTGAAGTAACAACTGGCCTTCCTTCTGTAAGGGTTCCTGTCTGAGAACCAGGAAGAAAAAGAAGGGAGGGAATTATGGAATGAGTTTACATTATAAATTAAAAAGAAAGTACACTTCGAGTAACTGCATAGATCTTGCAGGTGGCCTTGAAATTGAATAGGGGAGAACTGGGACTGTGGTCTATTTTTTAAATGACCATTATATCCCAGTGGCAAACCAGGGTGAAATTGTCATTTCAAGAAATTGAGATGTCCAAGCACTGTCTTGATATTTCAAGTTGCCAGACAATGTGCATGATCTATGCAGATTTTCTAAGTACTGTCCTGATATTTTCCCTAAATCATTCTTTGTTCACCAAAATATTTGCATAGACAAACAGAAAGCTACAAAAGATTGAGAAATACTTTGTCTAGAGCAACAACATCGACACCAGCCAACCTTTCTAACACATCACCTCCTCTGATGAGAAGTCCTTGCTTTGCACCTTTCCATGTCAATGCCATCAAAAGAGAAGTTAGAACTTCCTAGAAAAATGGCAATGTAGAATCCAAATGTACGATTTTTTTTGCTCAATTAATTTGTTGTTCATAAGTTTCTCTTTTGCCTATATCATCATTACTTAATGCCATCATCATCATCATCATTCATTAGTTAATATGAAAAAATGATGACCAAACACAAAAGGCTTATGGATGGATAGAAAAGCATGATCTAAAGAAATGGATTAAGAAAACATGGTGGATTTGAATAAGTACAATGCCAATCAGCACAAACCATCATGGAGAAACATCCAAAAGAATCAAAAGGAAAAACATCCAATAATATTTCAAGCCATTAAAAGACCTGGGAAACAGTTTACTGTGAAGGATCATGCAACATACGTGAAATACTCATCTTTCAATTAGTGAGAAAGGAACAAATGGAATAAGTAAAATAGGTAAAAGTACAAATCTTACCAAGGGAGGTGCCTACAAGTATGGCTGTGGGTGTAGCAAGGCCAAGAGCACAAGGGCAAGAAACAACCTGAAAAAATGAAGCTTACATTTATTATATAATTCTTACCCAAATATTATATAATTCCTATCCATCA